>NW_015172642.1:171547-175709 GCF_001447785.1 Gekko japonicus | reverse complement strand
CATTAGCATATTAGGACACCCCCCCTGACAGCACAGCTCATTAGCATATTAGGCCACGCCCCCTGACAGCACAGCTCATTGGCATATTAGGCCATGCCCCCATGCCTTCCCTTGGGGAGCCTGGGCAAGCCTCCCCTTGAAGGGAAGGAAAGGCAGTTTAAACTGACTTCCCTTGGCTTGCTCGGGCATCCTACGGCTGCAGGGAGCCCGGGTAAGCCGGCCCTTAGGCAGGCTGGGGAAGGCATGGGGAAGCATTTAAATGCCTCCTCGATCCTTCCAGCCCCCCCCCGGCCTACCTGCCTCAGAGTCGCCGAGATGTGTGTGTTGCTCTCCAGGCCTTCCCTCTGTAGCCACGCACACACAGAGGCTTTGGCTGTAGTGGGCGTGGCCAACTCTGAAGCCAGCTGGAACTCCGTTCCTGTGCGTTCCTGCCCCAAAATAGCCCTGACTCTGGTAGTGAAAACAGTAATTAAGAAGTAAGTAATAAGACCAACCAACCAATGCCCCAACACCTGACGTGCAGTGGGGATGCATGCTTTAAGGCCCCAAAGTTTATTGCTCCACACTTGTTGCACCTGAATTTCTGTACCTCACGTGCCAAAAACAAACTGCACCCAGCCAGTTCAGTGTAGGAGTGGTTAAGAGCGTCGGACTCTAATCTGGGAGAACTGGGTTTGATTCCCCACTCCTCCACATGCGGCTGCTGGGTGACCTTGGGTCGGTCCCAAGTTCTCTCAGCACTGTTCTCTCAAGGGCAGTCCTCTCGGAGCTCTCTCAGCTCCACCCACCTCACAGGGTGTCTATTGTGGGGAGGGGAAGGAGTTTGTCAGCCACTCTGAGGCTCCGAGTGAAGGGTGGGGTATGAATCCAATCTCCTCTTCTTCTACACAGGAAAAGGCAGATCATGGCTTGTGCAGATGCTAATGTGGCCCACTGCAACCGACGTGGAGTCAGAAGTGTCTGAGGCTCCCACAGACGGCTCGTTTCCTCCGGGCTTCAGAATTAAAGCCTTGATGGATGAGCTGCTGGCCGTGTATATTCGGGCCACTTTTTGGCACACGAGGGCCTGAACATATTGAGCTGTGGCTGCCATTCAGCCGGTGCATTAAAGAGGCCGCCTACAAGCGTCGGAGGCACATCACATCGCAAAGAGCACCGCAGTTATGAAATTGTACAGGTGATGGATGGAGAGCAGCCGCTGAGCTGAAGCCGGCTCTTCCTTCCGGCCTCCTCTTTCCTCCCCGGATAGTGAGACGGGAGCTGAAGACCTGATTTAAAGTTATGAGAAGGCATCTTCCTTAAGCGCTTTCGGGTGCCCTTTCCACCTCTCGCATCGTGAGCATTTATCATTATGCGGCTTCTCCCCCGCCCCGATTCTGTATTACAGCCACTCCCACGGGCTCCAAATGAGACAACGGCTCCCCTTTGTGGGTGGGGACAGAAGCTGTGGTGGCTCAAGTGGTTAAGACGCTGAACTGCAGGCTGTGGAAGGTCAGTAGTTCAGCAGTTCGAGACCCGGGTTGCCGCATGACGGAGTGAGCTCCCGTCTCTAGTTCAAGCTCCAGCCAACCTAGCAGTTCGAAAGCAAGAAATTGCAAGTAGATAAATAGGTACCACTTCAGTGGGAAGGGAACAGTGTTCCGTGCGCCTTTCTGTTTAGTCATGCCGGCCACATGACCATGGAAACGTCTTTGGACAGCACTGGCTCTTCGGCTTTGAAACGGAGATGAGCACCGCAACCCTAGAGTCGGACTCAACTGGCTTTCGAGCAAGGGAACCTTTACCTTTACAGAGCAAGAGACAAGGATGCACATGGCTTCTCTGGGCCTTATGGGTAAAAAAAGAAAATAGCTAGGAGCTGGATTATAGCCTGCAGGGCAGGATTAATGCCCCACAGGTGTTTTAGGTAAAGGTAAAGGTTTCCCTTGTTCGAAAGCCAGTCGAATCCGACACTAGGGATGTGGTGCTCATCTCCGTTTCCAAGCCGAAGAGCCAGCGCTGTCCAAAGACATTTCTGTGGCCACGTGGCCGGCATGACTAGACGTCAAGGCGCACGGTAAGCTGTTACCTTCCAACTGCAGCGGTACTAATTTATCTACTTGCAATTTCTTGCTTTCGAACTGCTAGGGTGGCAGGAGCTGGGGCCAGAGACAGGAGCTCACTCCGTCATGCGGCACTTGGGTCTCGAACTGCTGAATTACCGACCTTCCGGTCGGCAGTTCAGCATCTCAACCCCTTGAGCCCCCACGGGTGTTTTAGGGGAGATTAAAAAATTGCTCCCATTGGTGACCCAAAGAAGTCTAGCTTGTCAGCACCGCAGGGGATGTTAAGAGTCCCGGAAGAGAATGCAGATGTGAGTCTGATGCCAGGGGAAGAGATCCATCTTGCTGTCGCAAGATCTGGAAGCAAGCGGAACTTCGCCAGTTTGCCACTCCAGTATTTTTGCCAAGAAAACCCCATGGACAGTATCAAAAGGCTAAAAGATATGACGCCGGAAGATGAGCCCCTCAGGTCGGAAGGTGTCCAATATGCTACTGGGGAAGACCAGAGGGCAAGTAACAAGTAACGGAAAGAGTCTCTCAGCCCCACCCACCTCACAGGGTGTCTGTTGTGGGGAGGGGAAGGGAAAGGAGTTTGTAAGCCGCTCTGAGACTCCAAGTGAAGGGCGGGGTATAAATCCAATCTCTTCTTCTTCTTCTTCTTCGCAGCGGTAGAAAAGTTTACCCTCACGAAACAGAAGAAGAAGAAAAGATTGGATTTATACCCTGCCCTTCTCTCGGAGTCTCAGAGCAGTTTACAGTCTCTTCCGCTTCCTCTTCCCACAACAGACCCCCTGTGTGGTAGGTGGGGCTGAGAGAGCTCTTTCGAGGACTGCCCTTCAGAGGACAGCTCTGACAGCACTATGGCTCGCCCAAGGTCATCCAGCAGCTGCAAGTGGAGGAGTGGGGAATCAAACCCGGTTCTCCCAGATTAGAGTCCGCACTCCCAACCACTACACCAAACTGCCTAGTCCAAAGGGCTTCCCTCAGAACCAGTGTATGCTGTGCTAGTCCAGAGAGAAAACCCACATGAAGCTGCCTTATACTGAATCAGACCATTAGTCTTTCAAGGGCAGTGTTGTCTACTCAGACCGGCAGTGGCTCTCCAGGATCTCAAGCAGAGGTCTTTCTCAACACCTACTGCCTGATCCTTTAACCGGAGATGCCTGGCACTGAACCTGGGACCTTCTACATGCCAAGCAGACGCTCTACCACTGAGCCACAGCCCCTCTAGTTAGGTACCAGAGTGTCAAGCAGGGTTTCCAATAATTGGGCCCAGGTGACTTGACCCAGCCCCTTCATGGCAGCGTCCAAGTAGTCGGAATTGCTGACGGGATCGAAGCTACGCTGCTGCACAAAAGTTCTACACTGATCCTGCCAGAGGATGTTGTGATGGCTACAGGAATAAACAGTACTAAAAGTAGATGGATTCATAGATTCACGAATGAAAAGTATATCAATGGCTACTAGCAATGGTGGCTTAAGGGAACCTCCACATTCAGAGGCACTAAGCCTCTGAATCCCAGGGCCAGGAGGCAACGTCAGGGGAAGGCCTCAGCCTCCATGCCCTGTTGTTGGCCCTCCAGAAGAACTGGTGGCTCCTTTGCACTCCAAGGATGCTGGACTAGATGGACCACTGGTCTGATCCAGCAGGGCTCTTCTGATGTTCTTCTGAAGGCCTCGGCCTCTGTGCCCTGTTGTTGGCCCTCCAGAGGAGCTGGTTGGCCACTGTTTGAGACAGGATGCTGGACCAGATAGACCACTGGTCTGATCCAGCAGGGCTCTTCTGATGTTCTTAGGAAGACCTCGGCTTCTATGTCCTGTTGTTGGCCCTCCAGAGGAACTGGCTGGCCACTGTTTGAGACAGGATGCTGGACCAGATAGACCACTGGTCTAATCCAGCAGGGCTCTTCTGCTGTTCTTAGGAAGGCCTCGGCCTCTCTGCCCTATTGCTAGCCCTCCAGAGGAACTGGCTGGCCACTGTTTGAGACAGGATGCTGGACCAGATTGACCACTGGTCTGATCCAGCAGGGCTCTTCTGATGTTCTTAGGAAGGCCTCGGCCTCTCTGCCCTATTGCTGGCCCTCCAGAGAAACTGGCTGGCCACTGTTTGAGACAGGATG
>NW_015172642.1:162297-171223 GCF_001447785.1 Gekko japonicus | reverse complement strand
TTCGCTCAGGGAAGGGTGGCTCCGGAGCAAACTGATTTACGCAGTAGCCACAATCGCTCGCTCACGACTTTAATACCAGGAGCTCACAAAGTAGAATTTTTGCTCGCAAGACTCCACAGCTTAGAGGGAGCGCTGATTTGCGAGGGACGGGGAGAGCATACGAGAGTGCCAGATATCGTACCGTCCCGTCGCTGTCCTGAACCGAATGCCTGGCGGGACACCTCTGCCTCACATGTCCTGCAGAACAACCCTCCCAGGTAGGTGGGCCAGAGCCCCTGACTTTCAGCCTTTTCCGAGGCACCTGAAGACCGTTTTATTCATGGCATCATTCGATTCGCCCTTCTGCCTGCTGGCAGTTTTTTAATTATTCATTTTAACGAGCGGATTTTATGTATTTTTGTATTCTGTTGGGACACGGAAAGGTTTCGTATAGCCTGATCGTGTCAGATCTTGGAAGCTAAGCAGGGTCGGCGCTTGAATGGGAGACCACCAAGGATAAAGGGGGACGGACTATGGACCAGCGGCAGAGCATCTGCTTGGCAATCAGAAGGTCCCATGTCTGGTGCCCAGCATTCTCCAGTTAACAGGACCGGGCTGCAGGTGACGAGAAACACCTCCGCATGTGACCCTGGAGAGTTGCTGCCGGTCTGAGTAGATGATCCTGACCTCGATGGGCCGATGCGCTGATTCAGTATGAAGCAGGTTCATATGAAATCACAACATAGATGAAATACAGGGAATACATCAGAAACATAAAGCCTGAAATTTAAAATCATATCTCAAAACTGTTAGTAAATTCAACCAAAGGCAATGCTAAATACAACTGCTTTCAGCTGTCTCCTGAGGATCTCAAGTGAGGGAGTCAGGCGCCGTGGGGCCGCCACTGAAAAGGCCCTCACTCATGTACCCAACAAACAGGCTTCCTTGATTAATGGGGCAGTCAGGAAGGCCTCTCCTTGTTATTTTAATTCCTGGGCAGGAATGTATGGGAAAAGATGGTCCTTCAGATACCTAAGCCATGTAGGGCTTTAAAGGACAAACTCAATACCTTGAATTGGGCTCAGGACAGTGTAATTACTGTAATATCAGGGCCAGATGTTTCCGATAGCATATGTTGTACCTAGGGATTAGAGCTGCCAAGTCCCCTGTGGGGACAGGGGTTTACCCGCCCAATGGGCCCCCAACCCACCGGTCCGGATCTGGCCGGCAGGGGGAAAACCCACCCCCAAAGTGCCCAGATCGGGCCGACGGTACCATAGAGTTTTCAAGCTGATTGCTAGAGCATGGCCCAGCGACGTGCCCAGCGTGATGACGTCACTTCCGGGTGATGTCATCGTGGCACGAATGTCCCAGGCTGGGATTTATTTATTTCCTTCAATTTATATACCGCTCACCCCCTGAGGGCTCTGAGTGGTTTACATGTTCAGTTAATACCAATCCTTACCTAAGGCCACATACATACAATGGGGAGAGTGACAAGCCTAACAGGCACCCTCTAGCGAGTCTTCGTTGTTATCTGAGGGAGATCTTTTTCCCGGTCCGGCGACGACGTCCTTCTGGCGCAGGTCTTCCCTCAGTCGTTGCGATTCCTTCGGTCTGGGCCAAGCGCACGTCCGCTCGCTTGACTCGCCAGCTGCCGCCATGTTCTCCGCTGTCGCTGCTGCTGCTTCGCCGCTGCCTCGTCACTCATGCTGCCGCCACGCCATGAAGGACGGGTGCCCCCCCCGCTCTAAGAGCAGGTACCCATTTGTCTACTTGCCCTTTAACGGGCTTTCGAGTCGCTGGGTGGGCAGGAGCTGGGACATAGGGCCGGGAGCTCACCCCGGCCACGGTGGGGCTCGAACAGCCGAAGCTGTTCGGCCAGATGTAGATGCAGGCTTCACTTACCGCCTGCGCCACCGCTCCCTTATGGGTGGATGGATGGATGGGAGAGCACCAAGGTGGGTGGGTGAACAGAGGAAGGGAGTCTGGTCAGTGGCCCCCCTTTTCTGTGTTGCAGTAAAAACAGCGACAAGAGAATGCAGGCAATCTGTTTAGAACACTTGAACCCACTAAAGGAATCCTTCACATTTTCCTCATTTATGTTGTTTATTGCGCCACGCCTCCTGACCTCTAGAAAGCAAGCCGAGTCCTACGACTGAGGAAAATTTGAGCTGGATTTTGCATCCCAGAATGGCTAGGAAATTGCCTTTAGAACACAAGCTGTGATTATCAAACTGTATCAACTCGGGTGAGCTTATGACAGGTGACGGCTGAATTGCCTCACTTTGATTTAGAATAGGATTGGAAATTATAACCTTTCTCAGGGAATGTTCGGGGGAGATGCCGCAATGTTCCCTCTAAGCTGCGGAGTCCTGTGAGCAAAAATTCTACTTTGTGAGCTACTGGCCTTAAAGTTGTGAGCAAGCCATTTTGCACCTGCATAAATCAGTTTGCTCTGGAGCCATCCCTTCCTGAGCAAAGACAAAAATGTGTGAGCCGGAGGCTAAAAAATGGTGAGCTAGCTCACACTAACTCAGCTTAGAGGGAACACTGGGGGACGGACCTCTTTTGTTTCCTGAGAATTCTCTCTAGATTTATCATGTTGGTTCCTGCATGCTACTGGTGTTGTGGATATGTGGATATGTGTGGATATGTGGATATGTTGGATATGTTGTGGATATGTGGATATGTGACTTATCACGTTCCTCCTACTAACTGCAATTCAGTGTATGATTCCCCACTCCTCCACTTGCACCTGGCTGGATGACCTTGGGCAAGGCATAATCCTGGCACAGCTGTTCTTGAAAAAGAGCAGTTTCTGTCAGAGCTCTCTCAGCCCCGCCTACCTCACAGGGTGCCTGTTGTGGGGAGGGGAAGGGAAAGGACTTTGTAAGCTGCTCTGAGACTCCCTTGGGTAGTGAAGGAGGAGAAGAAGAAGAGATTGGATTTTGGATTTATACCCCGCCCTTCACTACCTGAAGGAGTCTCAGAGCGGCTTACAAACTCCTTTCCCTTCCCCTCCCCACAACAGACACCCGGTGAGGTAGGCGGGGCTGAGAGAGACTATGGTTTGCCCAAGGTCATCCAGCAGGTGCAAGTGGAGGAGTGGGGAATCAAACCCGGTTCTCTCAGATTAGAGTCCACGCACTTAACCACGACACCAAACTGGCTCTCACACCAAAAGGGCGGGGTATAAATCCAATCTCCTCTTCTCTTCTTGTTCTTCCCACACAGCCATGAATCTCATTGGTTACATTTGGCACAGTCATAGAAGCACAGAACCATAGAGTTGGAAGGGGCCATACAGGCCATCTAGTCCAACCTCCCTGCCCAAAGCTGGATCAGCCTAAAGCACCCCTGACAAGCCCTTGTCCAGATGCTCCTTGAAGATGGCCAGTGAGGGGGAGCTCACCACCTCCCTGGGCAGCTGATTCCACTGATGCACAATTCTTACTGGAAAAAAGATTTTCCTAAGATCCAGCCGGTACCTTCCTGCCCTTAACTTAAACCCATTCTTACGAGTCCTCTCCTCTGCTGCCAACAGGAACAGCTCCCTGCCCTCCTCTAAGTGACAGCCCTTCAAATAGTTGAAGAGATTTCTTGCTCAGCCTAACCTACCTGCCAGGGTTGCTGTGAGGTTACAGTGGAAAAGGAGAGAATCGCATATGCTGCCCTGAGCACTGAGAAGGGAGGGCGATTGCAAATGTGAGAGACGAAACGTCTTGTGATGAACAACGAAGAGAATTGAGCGAAAACACACACACAAAAAAAAGATATGCGTCAAACAAAAGGTTACTCGATCGGCTGCTCCGGTCTTGTAATTCCCAGAAATCAATGCCAGTTTCCACAGGAGAAAGGGGCTTAACATGAAAGAACTTTTGCACACGTGCTGACAAAGCTGCTGGCTTTGGGTACATGCAGACGGCATTATGTTCAAAATCTTAATTTAACGTTCTGAGCGGTGTTCTCTCTAAGCTGAGTTAGTGTGAGCTAGCTCGCAGTTTTTTAGCCTCCAGCTGACACATTTTTGTCTTAGCTCAGGAAGGATGGCTCCAGAGCCAAACTAATTTATGCAGCAGCCAAATCACTCGCTCACAGCTTTAATGCCAGTATCTCACAAAGTAGATTTTTTGCTCACAAGACTCCACAGCTTAGAGGGAGCTAGAGAAGAAATTGGGGGGTGGGGTGGATGGGGGGATGGTACTGATTGCAAAACACAGCCAAGAAATGCAGACTTTGAATCAGGCCGTTATAAACATCAGCAACATCACTGCAGAGTTTAAAGCCAATGGAGTCTAGTGGTTACACTCGCACTCAGATCTAGGCGATCCAGGTTCGCATACCTACTCTGCTGTACAAGTCGTTGAGTGACTCGGAGTTGGTCTCTCTCACCCCAGCCTACCTCACAGGGTTGTTGCAAGGATAAAAACAGGCCATAAAAAGCACATACGTCCAGGGGTCATTTCGTAGAAAAAGAGCTAGGTGAACTCATTAGCATAACTCCTTAGCATATGCCACACCCCCTGACATCACCGGAAGTGTGTCATAAGGCCACACACCCCGCCCCCAACGGTCCCGGCCGCCGCCGCCAGCTTTGCAGCTCCACTGCTGGCCCCAGGCAGGCAGGGGTGGGAGCCCTCCCTGGCCCCAGGCAGGCAGGGGTGGGGAGAGGCAGGGAGGAAGCAACTTACCCTCCCTCTTCTCCTGCCTCCTCCTGGCTGAATGAGGGCCGGAAGCGGGGCGGCCGGAAGCAGGGGGCGGGGCTTCGTCATGTGCCCCGCCCCCCGTACCTCACCCGGTGGAACTGCGATCCCCCGCGATCCCCCCGAAATGACCTCTGCATACATCATACTGAGTACTTTGGAAGAAGAACACACACTAAATAGATCAATACAGATGAGTAAGGATATACTGGGGCTTAGTTTTTCTTAACCAGTGTGGTGTTGTGGTTAAGACTGTCAGACTAGGTCCTGGGAAACTCAGGTTCAAATCTCCACTTGTGCCATGGAAGCTCGCTGGGTGACCTTGGGACCGTCACCCTCTCCCAGCCTCGCCCATCTCACAGGGTTGTTGTGAGGATTAAACGGGGGAGAGGAGAAGGAGGTAAGCGGCTGCGGGTCCTCAATGGGGAGAAAGATGGAATATAAATGAATCAAATGACTCGACTTAAAACTCCTCCCGTGGTTTGCCCAAGCATGAACCACTAAATCTGTCTGCAGAATTAAAATTCAGATAAAATTTATTGGCACCTCTACTGGAGAAGCTTCTTACAATTCTCTATCAGAATATTTTTGCTATTAAAAATACAACCCCCCCCCCCCCCGGGGGTACCTCGATCGGGATTCCTGATAGTCATGAAATCAGTTGGTGTTTGTAGAGCATTCAGGGCCTCTGGAAGGGGGAAATGCTCAACGCACTACCCGCAGTGTACCCTAGAGGTCACCCTAACAACCTTCAGCAGATTGAAACAGACTAAGCAAATGGATCACTAATCAAATCCATTTCCTCCCAGAAAATTGATTTGGGATTGAAAGGGAAGGATGAGCCGAGCATGATTGGTATTGTTAAGCCAGAACATCAAGTTGATGAATAACGGTCATTACATCGTGCTGTACAAGGCGGAACGATGAGTTCGGAGGCGCTGCCTGTGCAAATGATCCGGGTTAACAAGGAGAAGACGTAGATCTTAGAAGGGTGGGAGGGGAGGGCAAAGGATCCATGCGGATCAAGGAGATTCAACAGACAGCGTACACCTGAACAGGTGCACCAACCCTACCACTGACAGGCATGCTGGGAATGGGAAGCAAGCCAATGGGGTGCAATTAATTTGCATATCTCAGCTCTGCAAAATTAGCCATTGGGCAAGTTTGCAGAAGTTACTGACCCTTCCCCTTTCTATTTTTTTTTTTGCTGCAGTTTGTTTAAGCGTTACTGAAGAGTATTGCCAATTTGGAATTTTGAAAACAAACAAATGCAGGCAGCGGGTGAAGCGACCGGTTGGCTGAATGATCAGAGGAGGCAGGGTAACCAGTTTTGATAAATCAGGGGATGGAGCCTGGTGTACATATAAAGCAGCCTTATACAGAGTCAGGCTGGTAGTCCCCAACACGGTGCCTGCGGGCACCAGGACGCCCATCAATACCTTTTGTGGTGCCCGCCAAGTGTTTTTAGCAAGTGGGTGGGGCCAGGTGGGGCTTTTGCCCAGGGGAACTTCTGATTGGCCACTGGAGATCTGATTGGCTGAGCAGATTTCTAAAAACGTTTCCCCAGTGTTCTCTCTAAGATGCAGGGCTATTTTTGGGCAGGAACGCACAGGAACAGAGTTCCGGCTGGCTCCCAAGTTGGCCACGCCCAGCAGGAACTCATTAGCATTATAGGCCACACCCAACAGCAGAAACTCATTAGGATTGGCTACATTAGGGGTGTGTGGCCTAACATGCAAAGGAGTTCCTGCTACAAAAAAAGGCCCTGGGTTTTGACAACAAACAAGGTAAACAGAATAATAAGCAAAAGGTGGGTGTGGCTGAATAACCACACTTCTGGTAACATGGAGGTGTGGCCTAATGTGCTAATGAGCTGTGCTGTCAGGGGTGTGGCCCAATATCCTAATGAGTTCCTGCTGTTAGGTGTGGTGTGGCCTATTATGCTAATGAGTTCCTGCTGGGCTTTTTCTACAAAAAGAGCACTGCGGATGAGTTAGTGCGAGCTAGCTCGCTGTATTTTAACCTCCGGCTCACACATTTTTGTCTCGGCTCAGGAAGGAGGGCTCCAGAGCAAACTAATTTATGGAGCACCCAAATCGCTCACTCACAACTTTAATGGCAGTAGCTCACAAAGCAGACTTTTTTGCTCACAAGCCTCCACAGCTTAGAGGGAGCTTTAGAATCATAGAATCATACAGTTGGACGGGACCTCCGGGGTCATCTGGTCCAACCTCAGGAGCAACTGCTACCACACCACCAGGATCTTCACTGAGTGACTGAAGTTAGCCTGTGTCTATATGCAAGACAATACATGAAAGCAGTGTGTTCATTTTAAAAAGTGTCCTGTTAAAACAACTCCTTCCCGAAATATTGTTGAGTTACTATTAAAGTTATGTGTAACATCAGTCCCTGACATTTCGTGGTTGGTTTGGCCTCCTATGGTGACCGTTCCATAGCTGAACACACTACCCTGTTTCATAATTCCAAAGGAGCCCACAGACTCCTTTGGGACCCCTGATCGAGGTCAAAACTGTCAGTCCTGGAGGATAGTGTCCCTACAGCCGATAAAGCCCCCTCCTCCAAAAGGCTACCAGTGATCCCTGAAGCTGAGACGCCATTGGTTGAAACCAAGACTTCCTGCATATTATATTCTACCACTAAACCTACAATCCACCTTTTGGAGGATCAGGGGGGGAGTTTCAAGTGGTTTTGGGTGGGTCTAGGGGAGGAACTTGGTATTTATGGGGTCGCCCAGGGGTCATTTCATAGAAAAAGAGGTGCAGGAGCTCATTAGCATAACTCATTTGCATAACTTATTTGCATATGCCAGACCCACTGACATCACCGGAAGTGTGTCAGAAGGCAACACCCACCGCTCAGGCTCCACTGGACTGCTTTGGATTGCTAGCTGTTTGGGGGGGGGAGTGCAGATTTGTCCTCACAGAGGAGGGAGAGCTGGTACCTGAATAAAACTTGGTCTTTAAGCTGCCACTGGACTGTTTTGGACCAGGGGGCCGGGGGGAGCTCTGCAACTTACCTGGCTGCTTCTTGGTCTGACTGAGGGCTGCTGGGAGCAGGGAGCGGGGCTTGTTGCTTGTGCCCGCACCCTGGGCTCTTTGCTGCTGGAGGTCCGCTCCTGTGCACTCCTGCAGGAAATGACCCCTGGTGTCACCCTGATCTGGATTGCCCAGGCTAGTCCAATCTCATAGATCTCAGAAGCTGGGTTGGCCCTGGTTAGTACTTGGATGTGAGACCACCAACTTGAGAGCTGCTACGCAGAGGCAGGCAATGGCCAACTACCTCTAGTCGGCTCTTGCCTTGAAACCCCGGCATCTCCAGTTAAACGGACGATGTTGTACATAAGAACATAAGAGAAACCTCTTCTTCGACGAGAGCCGTAATGAGAGGGAACGGTATAATCCATTGGAAAAATTGTCACTTTTTTTTTTAGAGAGCAAAGACCTCTTGATACGAAGTTAAAAAGCAGTTACCATTCCTTTCATAGTCAAAGATCGGTACTTAGTCAGCTCAGTCCCTTTCTTTAAATTGCCTCCCGAAACAAAATATCTATGTATTTAGCACTACTCCACTTAATAATATAAGGGCACGTTAAAATGTATTATTAAACTGGGTTTTTAAAAGAATGCTATTCTTAACGTAGCTCACCAGGTTGACACCGTTTGTATTGCTCTGTGAAACGTTTGAAAATTTTAATAAAAATAATTAAAAATAAATAAATAAGAGAAGCCAGTGCTGGGTCAGGCCAGTGGCCCATCTAGTCCAACACTCTGTCACACGGTGGCCAAAAATACCAGGTGCCATCAGGAGGTCCAGCAGTGGGGCCAGGATGATGGAAACAAACCTGGAAAGGTGCTGCCAGTCTGAGTGGCCAGTGCTGACCTCGATGGACCAATGGTCTGATCCAGGGTAAGTGCGACCAAAAAATGGGGATAAAAACACAACCGTACATGAGAAAAGTAACCAAAAAGGTTGAGACAAAAGAAAAGAAACTGAAATATAACTCTGCATACATTGCTAATCTACAAAATATATTGTCAGAACCCACAGCCAACAACGAAGTACACACATTCAGGAACGGTTATACTTTTATTGCAGAGCTATAGATGCAGTAACATAGGCACTGTTAAGAATGGCGGCGGCCCCATGGGCATAATAGGATATAGGGTATTCGTATGCACCCCCCCCCCTGGCCACTTGGCCAGTCTGCCGGCCACCGGCTA
>NW_015172642.1:124607-162119 GCF_001447785.1 Gekko japonicus | reverse complement strand
CAGACACAGACCAACCTCCCCAACTTTCATGGCAGCATAGCTGACATATATATGCTTTAATTATATATTCAAAAGGGCTAAAATATCATTTAAAAACCACAACCCCATGGTTCTGTGTGTAGGTGCCTATTCCTAATATAAAGACAAGTGTCCAATCATATAAATACAGGTTAAAAGGTACAAATTGTAGCCATATACAAGAACCAAAGCCAAACGTGTTTAAGCTAAAAGCCTTCCTCGGCGGTAAAGTTAAAACTCGAGCACTCCATAAATCAAGAAGAAGGGCTTTTGTTATTCAAATGCGCCAGTCTTAAGTTCTGCCCCGGATCTCCCACTTGGTCCGCCCCTGCGAAGAAATGACTCTTTCGGAGGCTGTCTCGGCTTGCCGTCTGCTGTTCCCCACAACATGAGAGAACTCTCCTGCCATTTTGAATCCCCAACAGGTGTGGATTGAAATGCTGATAGATGAGAGGTTTGGCCATTAACCATGATGCATTGGTCCCCCAAAGTTTGGGGGGGGGGATGCTGCTTTTGCAAATGCTAATGGGGTTTTTATTTGCTTGGCTTTAAAGAGGGCGGCTTGGGGGTGGGTTTCTGCCTCCCCCTCCCTCCTTCCTGCCTTCCTTTCATCCTTTATTGCCTGCTTGATTTATTTCTTCTCACCGGTGCAGAAAGCCAAGTTGGGCACCACTATGATATTGGAGTGCTGAAGTCAGCGGTTTATGAGTTCCAGCAGATGTTCCGTTTCTAAGATACTTGTGAAGAAAGGGGGCGAGGGGGGGGGCGCATCCTCCCTCTTTTCCGTATGCATCATTTTGTCCTTTCGTCTCTGCACTTCTCTAAGTCACAAGGCAAGCGTTTCTATCCTCGGAAGCGGATCAAATATGCCAACCGAGACCGGGGTGGGGTGAGGGTAAAGAAGAAGAGCTGATCTCGCCCAAAGTAGACTTTGTGCTGCTAGGTGTTAAAAGGGAACATGGGCATCAGTCCGAAAAGCTCTTCCCCGGCCAGACGGGTTTTCACAGATAACCTACTTATTGCTGGCAGCGCATTAAAGGAGAGAGTTTGCGGGAAGAACGGCCTGCCAGACACAAAAAGGGATGGGCCCTCGGCTGGCAGAGCCAAATTCCCGTGGCTGTTGGATCCAAGGTGCATGGGATAGGGTTGCCAGCCTCCAGGTGGGGCCTGGGGATCTCCTGCTTTTACAACTGATCTCCAGCTGACAGAGATCAGCTCCCCTGGAGAAAAGGGCTGCTTTGAAGGGTGGGCTCTGTGGCACTGTACTATGCTGAGGCCCCTCCCCACCCCAAGCCCCACCCTCTCCCGGATCCACCCCCAAAGGCTCCAGGTATTTTCCAACCCAGACTTGGCAACCCTAGCATGGGAACAGGTTTTGGATTTCAAATGTACTACTTTACATTGGGCTTGGTGTGGGGCAGGTGGAGATGGGGCAGACTGAGCCACAGTGGGACTGGAAGCTGTGATGGGTGGACTAGGGGTTTGAATCCCCACTGTCGTAGGGCTGCCACCCTTTGAGGTGGTGGTTAGACTGAGAGTGCGTGACTGGTCCATGGTCATCGGGATTGTAGGCCAGCACTCTAACCACAGACATGGCATGGTGGGCGCAGTTACAAAATGGCTGCCACAAAATGGCTGCCACAGGAGGTGGAGCCAGCCTAGGGTTCCCAAGTACTTACCGTGATCCGGCGGGGGAAACATGCTCCCCGGCCGGACCATTCCTCCCTGTAACGCACCATATCGCCAGGAAGTGACGCTGGGCGACTCTCTGGCAATGGGACTGAAAACTCGATGTTACCATCGAGTTTCTAGCCCCATTGCCAGAGCGTTGCTCGGCATCACTTCCTGGCGACGGCATGGTGCGGCGCGTCTGTTGTCCCCGCAGGAACGATCCTGCGAGGATGTCTGTGTCCCCTGCCAAATCACGGTAAGTACTTGGAAGCCTGAGCCAGCCACAAAATGGCTGCAGCTGCTTACCGTCAGTCCCACAGTGAAGACCCTTGTGCTGAGGAGATAACTGAAGACAGAAGGAGAAGAGATTGGATTTATACCCCATGGCCCTTCACTCGGAGTCCCAGAGCACCTTACAAACCCCTTTCCCTTCCCCTCGCCACCACAGGCACCCTGTGAGGTAGGTGGGGCTGAGAGAGCTCTGAGAGAAACTGCCCTTTCAAGGACAGCTCTGACAGAACTACAGCTTGCCCAAGGTCATCCAGCAGGTGCAAGTGGAGGAGTGGGGAATCAAACCTGGTTCTCCCAGATTAGAGTCCGCACTTAACCACTACAGCACTTGGGTCTCGAACTGCTGAACTACTGACCTTCCGGTCTGCCGTTCAGTGTCTTAACCACTGAGCCACCACAGCTCTGACGCCTTGCAATTAGCTATGCTCAAATTAGATTAAGTGTATTTTTACAAATGGATATTTAATTCATATGCACACGCACAATAAATACACACACACATACATAATTCGTCCATGCACATACATAAATAGATTCATACAGACAGATGGGTATTGATATAGGTCGGCCTTCAAGCCCTATGGTATGAAAGCATTTGTCAAGCTATTTGGAACACTCTATTAACTGCCGGAAATTTGGAACGATAACCTCAGAAAATGGACAGTGATATAATTTCCCCCAAGTAGGTCCATTTTAAAACAATTCCGGAGAATCAAATACGTAGAAACCACAAGGATGCGACAAAGGGTTGGCACCCAATTAAATAAATGTTACTTGATTAAGCAAATATCTTTCCATCAATTCAATATCTGATTAAATAGACATACATCTGTGTGGATGTAAACCAATAGCCCTGAAGCATATTTTCTTTGCTCTTCGATTATGCATGCCCACGACACCTTAGATGAAGCATTCTCTTTTGTGTGGCCTAGAAACAGAAATACGTTTCGAAGCTGGTTCGAAGATGAAGTCCCTTTTCAAAGACAGTTAGAAAATGATTCCCTTTTCTATGGAACAGTCATCTGAGAAGGGGACTCTGCCAACTACAATTTGTGGAAGAATTCGTCCTGCAAGTCATTTACATTTTTAAAAGAATCTGCCGATGCCGTTGATCGAGGCACCTTTAGGCCGCAATCGTCACAACAGTTTCCTGGGAGTAAGTCCCATGAATAAAACTGGGCATACTCCCAAGTAGACCTGTTTAGGATTGTTCCCTTCTAGACAATTTAAAGGGGCTTTGAATCAAAACGAAAGACTGGAGCGGTACCAAAAAGTTGATACAGTACCTAGGTAAGCTCAGATGGTGTGCGCAACAAAGCATCTAGACCAGGGGTGTCAAACATGCGGCCCGAGGGCCAGATCAGGTCCTCGGAGGGCTTCTAACAGGACCGCAGTGGAACTGGCTGTCTACGTAGGTTTGCAGCTTACAGATACACACCTTAACAGCATACTCAAGTTTGCAATAGGACAGACATTTTGATGCAATAATTCAGAGCAAGAGGTGTCACTTATCAGACACTGTTAAATAAACAAAGTATTGCAAGAGTGCTAATCTTTTAAGCATGTTTTTATTTTAAGTAAAAAAACACCTTTGTGTTTGTGTCCTTTATGAAGTTTATATCTCCGCTACCTGGCATTACATTTCATGACACACATCGCCTGGCCCAACAAGGTCTCATTTATGTCAGATCTGGCCCTCATAACAAATGAGTTCGACACCCCTGATCTAGATTTTCCTCCCAGAAAAGCGGAATTCCGTGAGCTGGATGAATCCTGCATCCGTTTGGGCGTATTCTGCTTCACATGACTGCTTTTGAATGAGCTGCACAACTCACTTTCAAACCATAAAGTCTAGAAACTTGCTTTTAAAAGACCTTCCGGGTCTTAAGGAGGCTAGGCTGTTGACGACCAGGGCCAGGACCTGTTCGGTGGCGGCCCCGTCCTGGTGGAATGAGGTCCCGGAGAAGATCAGGGCCCTGCAGGACCTTTTATAGTTCCACAGGGCCTGCAAAACAGAGCTCTTCCACCAAGCTTTTGGGAGCCGCGCCACCAGTGAAGAACATCGGCTGGCTCTGGACTCTGGAATCGCCATTGACAGCCTAAAGAACAGCAAGCCCTGCAGGGACATTCCAAACAAACACTAAGAGCTGACTGTGAGATAAGAACTTTGTACAGTGGTTATTGGGTGCAACCGTTGTACGAATATTGACAATGTTGTGTACTCGGGAAAGCCTGCGCACGTGGTCGGGCAAACACACGGTCAAAGAAGAAGGGGACGGCAAAGGATGAGATGGTTAGACAGTGTTATCGAGGCAACGAACATGAAGTTAAGCAAACTCCGGAGCACGACGGAAGACAGGAGGGCCTGGCGTGATGTAGTCCATGGGGTCACGAAGAGTCGGACTCGACTGAACAACAACAACAACAACAACCTAATCAGGCTTGAGTGTCTGTGTGAATGTAGAGGGATTCAGAAGCCCGGCTGCCGTTTTCCCATCCAAAGCCAAAGTCCCCTGCTCAAGAACGTCCGTGCGCTTCTTCTTAGCAAGCTCCTACAATTCCCTTCAATGTTTGCCGGTATTGCAAACTCTCCACTGCAAATCCCACTAACGGGAACGGTATCCAGAGGGGATGGGTTGAGTCTGTAAAACCGCTCAAGACAACAGATGTTTTCTGTGCTTTAGAGAAGTCAAAATCCGCCCCTCCCTGTTTAACCGTGCACTGAAAACAAAGGGGCTTTAAATGGCCGGAGTCACATAAGAGCCAGCTGGCCCGTGTTCGAGCGAACGGCAGAATTATGATCCATAGAATGTCTTATGCAGAACACTGGATTAATACTGAAGTCCATAAGGTAGTGTAGGCAGAAAAAGACAGGGACCGGTCACCGAAAGCAAACAATTGGGGGGGGGGGGGCCGGCAGCAGAGGAGAAGGAAGAATGCAAGAGCAACAAAGGATGAATGTGAGCAAACTGAGTTAACGTTTAGGTAAGCTTCAGGTGTCAATAAGGAGTTCTAGTAGCCAATCAAAACCCTGGCTGAGCAAGAGCCCCATGTAGCCCCACCCACTTTCTGAAAAACCTTGGCAGGCACCAGGAGAGTTGTCGGCAGCTGCCATGGCGCCCACGAGCACCATGTTGGGGACATCTGAGCTATGCAAATCCATATCATCCAGACTATTGCTCAGATTTATTCCATGTTAAGCGTGGCTGACTGGGCAATTTACTATGGCACAACCTGCCAGGCTAATGCTCAAATTCATCCTCTGTCGAGAACAGGGCTATTTATCAGACTCATTTCACATCAAAGGCTAAGGACTGGATGATTTGACAGGATTATCTGCTATTGCACAGCCTGCCAAGCTCAAACATTCACTACTAACGGGTTTGCTATTGCACAGGGCTATTGCTCCGGCTTGCTTCACATTCAGGGCTGATCATTGGCTGTTTCAGAGGCTGCTCGGTATGCTCCTCAGGGAAGCCCTAACTGACTGGCTATTGCTCTGATCTTACTCGCCCCTGAAGCACTAACCAACTTGTTATTTCACCGGGCTATTGTTCCAGTTTGTTTCACATTAAGAACTTTTGACTGTAGTTTGATGTTTTAGGGCACCATACTACAAAAAAACCTATCCCTCGTTCAAAGATTTAGCACCTTGCTGTTGTGCTAGACCCAGACTTAGTGCACTTTCGGCATTTGTGCTGACTCACACTGAGCAGCCCAGTCCTCAGTATATTTACTCAGCACCCAGTCCCCAATGTGGGTTAGTGAAGCTGCTCTTCTTTGGATTGGAGAGCCAATGTGGTATAGTGGTGAAGAGCAGCAGATTCAGATCCAGAGAGCTGGGTTTGATTCCCCACTACTCCTCCACATGAAGCCTGCTGGGTGACCTTGGGCCTGTCACAGTTCTCTCAGGACTCTCTCAGCTCGGGTTGCCATCCCCCCAATGGGGGTGGGGGTTCCCCTGATTTTGGGCCCCCCAAACCACCACTGGCCAATCTGCCCCCCCCCAAAGACCCCCAATGTGCCCAGTGCAATGACATCACCCGGAGGTGATGTCATCACGCTGGGCACATTGCATGGGGGACACTCTAGCATTTGGCTAAGAACTCTATGGAGTTTTTGACCTATTGTTAGAGGATTCCCCTACATGACATGCCCGGCATGATGATGTCACTTCCAGGTGAAGATCCCAGGGAGCAGCATGGAGCCCCCTGCCGGCAGACGGTAAGCACCTGGCAACTCTACTCTCAGCCCCACCTTCCTCACAAGGTGCCTGTTGTGGGGAGAGGAAGGGAATGGTGACTAAGCCACTTTGAGACTCTTGACCGTAGAGAAAAATGGGGTCTAAAAACCTTCTCCTTCCTCTCCCCGCACACCTTTGCGGTCCCCAGTTTACTTGTCCGA
This sequence comes from Gekko japonicus, assembly GCF_001447785.1. Taxonomy (NCBI): domain Eukaryota; kingdom Metazoa; phylum Chordata; class Lepidosauria; order Squamata; family Gekkonidae; genus Gekko; species Gekko japonicus. The sequence continues at coordinate 155,735 of NW_015172642.1, read as the reverse complement.
AACCTGTTTCAGGTGCGACGGTCCCTTCTAGAAAGGAAAACAGTCGCTACAGTCCACTTTGAGACTCTTGACCGTAGAGAAAAGTGGGGTCTAAAAACCTTCTCCTCTTCTTCCTCTCCCCGCACACCTTTGCGGTCCCCAGTTTACTTCTCCGAAACCTGTTTCAGGTGCGACTGTCCCTTCTAGAAAGGAAAACAGTCGCTACAGTCTTAATTGGATACAGCCAACTGAGCTTGCTTAGCTCATCCGAGGGTGCACGGAGCAGGAAACAAATGACAGCCCGGCAGCAAGGGAAGGAAGTGACCGTCGTCAGTGAGTCTGAGAAGACTGATATCCAGGGCTATTTTTGGGCAGGAACGCACAGGAACGGAGTTCCGGCTGGCTCCCGAGTTGGCCACACCCAGCAGGAACTCGTTAGCATAACAGGCCACACCCAACAGCAGAAACTCATTAGGATTGGCTACATTAGGGGTGTGTGGCCTAACATGCAAAGGAGTTCCTGCTACAAAAAAGCCCTGGGTTTTGACAACAAAGAAGGTAAACAGAATAACAAGCAAAAGGTGGGCGTGGCTGGATGACCACACTTCCGGTAACACGGGGTGTGGCCTGATATGCTAATGAGCTGTGCTGTCAGGGCTGTGGCCCAATATGCTAACGAGTTCCTGCTGTTGGGTGTGGCCTATTATGCTAATGAGTTCCTGCTGGGCTTTTTCTACAAAAAGAGCCCTGCGTGATATCCAAGGCTTTTTTGGTAGAAAAAGCCCAGGAGGAACTCATTAGCATATTAGCCACACCCCTGACAGCACCGCTCATTAGCATATTAGGCCACACCCCATGCCTTCCCTTGGCTGTGGGGAGCCCGGGCAAGCCTTCCCCGATTCTCCCAGGGCTCCCCCTGGCATGCCCACCTTGGAGTCACGTGTGTGTGTGTGTGTGTGTGTGTGTCGCTCTCCAGGCCTTCCCTCTGTAGCCATACATACAGAGGTTTTGGCTGTAGTGGCCAACTCTGAAGACAGCCAGAACTCAGTTCCTGTGCGTTCCTGCCCCAAAATAGCATTGCTTATATCTTTATTTCGACCTGCACTGAAACGAATGAAATCTCTGTGTCAGGAGCTGCCTGGGCCTAGGATCAAACTTGGCTATCTACAGCGAAAGCTTCAAGACTCTTTGCTATATAAATGATAAAGCTGCATTCCAACAGCCTACCCTATAAATAAGCTTATGGCTGTTTGGGTACATTACGCAGTACTGTGTGTCCTTTTTTCAGCAGCCAATGGCTTGAAGGTCTTGGTCGACATGAGCCTTCTAAAGGTATTAGCGGATTCATTTTTTTCTTCTGCCTGCAAAGGCAAAAAACAAAACAAACGCATACTCTGGAATAAACCAATGTTTTGTAAATAGTCTAGCACAGGGAGTGGGTGTGTGTGAGGTGTGGTGTTTTGCATGCATATAAGCAGGGTTCCGGCCCTGCTAGCGCTGTCTTAGAGTTAAGCTGAAATCACTAATAAACTATGAGTTGATCACTATACGCGTCTCGAACCCAGTATATTTCACTGTAAGCGATCCATGTTTTTCTTTGTGTAGCAAAATTTTCAGAGGGATAGAGGAGATGTGTGTAAACGGAGGGTCTTTTCACATAGCCACACCGTACCTTCCCAAAAGATCCTGAGGTCCAATCCCGCCCCCCAGGAAAAGTCACTATTTTCTATATGATTTGCAAGAACTCAGTCCAGTAGCACCTTAAAGACCAACAAAGCATTTCCAGGACATAAGCTTTCAAGAGTCAAATCTCCCTTCATCAGATGGGTTCGGAGGTGATTGGGGGGCCAAAGCAGCTATATACATATTTTCAGGGCTCTTTCTGTAGAAAAAGCCCAGCAGGAACTCATTAGCATAATAGGCCACACCCAACAGCAGGAACTCATTAGCATATTAGGCCACACCCCTGACACCACAGCTCATTAGCCTATTAGGCCGCACCCCCATGTTACCAGAAGTGTGCTCATCCAGCCACACCCACCTTTTGCTTGTTATTCTGTTTACCTTGTTTGTTGTCAAAACCCAGGGCTTTTTTTGTAGCAGGAACTCCTTTGCATGTTAGGCCACACACCCCTAATGTAGCCAATCCTAATGAGTTTCTGCTGTTGGGTGTGGCCTATTATGCTAATGAGTTCCTGCTGGGCGTGGCCAACTCGGGAGCCAGCCGGAACTCTGTTCCTGTGCGTTCCTGCCCAAAAATAGCCCTGCATATTTTAAATACATAAATTAAATTAAAAGCATGCACTCCTGTATCTAAATCTACCCTCTGCCCTGTACGGATGGGGTGTCTGGAGTGAGGGTGCCCTTCAGCTCTTCTTCAACGCTACCTTGATTCAAGTTTTTTCAGTTTGTCCCACAAAACCCAGCAAGAGCTGCTGGGATCACCTCCCTGAGCCCCATTCTGCAGTCACAGAATCACAGAATCACAGAGTTGGAAGGGACCTCCAGGGTCATCTAGTCCAACCCCCTGCACAAGGCAGGACACTCACAAATACCTCCCCCCTGCACACCCGTAGTGACCGTTATTCCATGCCCAGAAGATGACAAAGAACCTCTAGGAACTCCAGCCAAACTGGCCTGGAGAAAAATTGCTTCCTGACCCCCAACGTGGCAATTGGCATTTCCTTGGGCATGTAAGGAAGGGCCGCGAGAACTAAGCGCCGAGGCAACCCTTCCTGCCCTCCCCGCCCTCCCCTCTCATGATCTGCCTAAGTTCACACAATCAGCATTGCTATCAGATGGCCATCTAGCCTCGATGACATCTTGAGGCACGTACCTAAGAAAGGAAATATTGAGGACTGAGTGGTCTGCTGAGAGATGCAGACTCCCATTGCAAAGACAACTCCAAAGAAGGAAAGCCCACCACCTCCCAAGGAAGCCTCTTAAATGCTACCTGGATTCAAGTTTTTTTCAATTTGTCCCACAAAACCAATCAGGAGCTGCTGAGAACAACTCATCATCTATATAGCCCTACCTGAACCCCATTCTGCAGTCAAAGAATCATAGACTCATAGAATCACAGAGTTGGAAGGGACCTCCAGGGTCATCTAGTCCAACCCCCTACACAAGGCAGGGAATTCACAAATACCTCCCCCTCCGCACCCGCAGTGACCACTGTTCCGCACCCAGAAGATGACAAAAAACCTCCAGGATCCCCCGTCAAGCTGGCCTGGAGAAAAATTGCTTCCTGACCCCAAAGTGGCAATTGTCATTTCCCTGGTTGTGTAAGAAAGGGCCACGAGAACTAAGCACTGAGGCAACCCTTCCTGCCCTCCCTCTCACGATCTGCCTAAGTTCACAGAATCAGCACTGCTGTCAGATGGCCATCGAGCCTCGATGACATCTTGAGGCATGTACCCAAGAAAGGAAATATTGAGGACTGACTGGTCTGCTGAGAGATGCAGACTCCCATTGCAAAGAATAAAATCTGCTTCCGTCTGCCACTCACCTGCTCTTCGAACCCTGGCTTATTCTCTGACACATCACGGTCGTGGTGGAGTGTTTCCCGCCGTTGCCCACCTCTTGTGACACCTCCCACTGACGTGGGTCACTCGCTTTGGCACTGAGGATGTTGACCCCTTTCTTCACCTTTGCTCTGTTGAAAATGGTAAAAAAAAAAGAAATAATAAGAACGCAGTTCCTTTTTTAAAAAAAAATCCCCCACATAACTAGTACACATACACAAAAGTGAATATCCATTAGAGTCTTTTCTCACTTTCTCAATCCATCTATTACAGTCTCGACCATCTTTTCTCAAAAACCTCTTCATCCATCCCATTTAGTATCAAGCTCAGTTTATCTATTTCTGCTACATTCATCAATTTATAAATTATTTCCTCTCTTCGGGGTGTTTTGTCTGATTTCCAATACTTGGCCCACAGAATTCTCGCCGGCGTCAAAATATAGGTAATCACATAGTATGTAATCACATATTAAAAATACTTATAAATAAATCTTAAAAAGAAAAGAACGCAGTTCCTAAGAGCCTTTCTCCCCTCCCCCTGCCCACAGCTATCAGACATTGTTACGTCTATGTCAACTGCCTTACTGCTTTTGGAATAGTGTCCTAATAGGGATTCTCAAGCAACCAACTCAGCTCAGTTCCCGTTCTGCTCGCCAGTGGTGAGCAGAGAGTCATGTTTTTAAACAAAAACAAACAGCTCAGCTGTTTGTGAGCAGCAGGAGTCTGTCTGGTAGGTTACTTCCTGCATAACAGTACGATCAACAGCACTGCATGGAAGCACATTCTCCCAATGCATAGGGCTACCAGACCTCACGTCAGCAGCCGCTGCTGCAAGGGATAGCGGGAGAAAAATTTTTTTAAGGAAAATTTTTAGATGGGGATGGATTTTTAACCATTGAATATTTTAAACATTATTGATTGTGTCTTTGTATTGATTTTATCGGTGTATTTTATATGCCGTTAGGTGCCCCAAGGAGCTGCGGTGGCTCAAGTGGTTAAGACGCTGAACTGCAGGCTGGGGAAGGTCAGCAGTTCGAGACCCGAGTGTGCCGCATGACGGAGTGAGCTCCTGTCTCTAGTTCCAGCTCCTGCCAACCTAGCAGTTTGAAAGCAAGAAATTGCAGGTAGATCAATAGGTACCACTTCAGTGGGAAGGTAACAGCATTCCGTGCGCCTTGGTGTTTAGTCATGCCGGCCACATGACCATGGAAACGTCTTCAGACAGCGCTGGCTCTTCGGCTTGGAAACGGAGATGAGCACCGCAACCCTAGAGTCAGACTTGACTGGCTTTCGAGCAAGGGAACCTTTACCTTTACCTTTTAGGTGCCCCAAGTCCCGTTTGGGGGAGAGGGAGCAGGATATACATTTGATAAATGAATGAATGAATGAATGAATGAATGAATGAATGAATGCAGCCTGTGGTCATGTCACTTCCAGGAAAACCCAGGAAGGAAAAGTACAATGGCTCTAGGAATCACCTGAAATGTCCAGCAGTTTCTAGAGCTAGCCTAACTCACATCTGGGATGTAGTGGTCCACATGTTGTCGACTTCCCATGTCCTCACCCTCAACCCTCCAGGGATCCTGGAGGCTTTTTACGTTCCTCTGGCCATGGTGACTCAGAGGTTAAGATACTGAACTGCAGACCGGAAGGCCGGTAGTTCGGCAGTTTGAGACCCGAGTGCTGTGTGACGGAGTGGGCTCCTGTCTCTGGCCTCAGCTCCTGCCACAACCTAGAAGAGAGTTTAAAAATAAATAGGGCGTGGTTTTCTGTCCTTAAAAACACAAAAGGCTCTACATCTGACAATAGCACGACAGATAAGATTAGAAGTTCAACAGCCAGTCCACATGCAAAAGTACCTCCTCAGGAAACAGGGAGCCTCCTCAGGAAACAATCCATATGCAAAAGAACCTCCTCAGGAAAGCTCCTCCATTAGCATGTTTTCACAGCCTGGGGAACTCTTACAAGATAATGACTCTGCCCTACCCCACCTTCCTGAGTAGATATAAATTACCTGCCTACCCTTTTTCTTCTCACCTTGACACAGAGAGTACTCCACCTTTCTGTGTTATACCTCTGAGGATGCCAGCCACAGCCAATGCTCCCTCTAAGCTGCGGAGTCTTGTGAGCAAAAATCCTACTTTGTGAGCTACTGACATGAATGTTGTGAGTGAGCGATTTGGCTACTGCATGAATTCGTTTGCTCTGGAGCCATCCTTCCTGAGCGAAGACAAAAATGTGTGAGCCAGAGGTTAAAAAACTGTGAGCTAGCTCACACTGACTCAACTTAGGTCCTACAATGCCAAGACCACAGCCATACAGCCCGGAAAATCTACAAGAGCTAATGAATTCTGGCCGTGAAAGCCTTTGACAACAGACTGACTCTTGATCTGAACAAAGCTGTTAAACGACAGGTCGCTTTGATTCACAGTGTCCCCATAAATCGGAGGCAACTTGACAGCACTTAACACACACATAAGAAAGGGCCATGAGATCCAACCACTGGCTCATCCCTCCCTCTCTTGATCTGCCTCAATTCAGAAGGAGTCACAGGGAAAACAGACTCATGTTTGGATCATCTTATGTTAATGTATGAGGGTTTTTTTCTAAAGTACAACCTCAGTATTCAGGTTAAATTGCCGTGTTGGCACTTTGCAATAAATAAGTGGGTTTTAGGTCACAGTTTGGGCATGCGGTCTCTAAAAGGTTCGCCATCACTGGCTTAGAGGGAGCACTGGACCCAAGGCCAGTTTTTAACAATGCTCAAAACTCTGCATGAAGTCATTTGTATTAATTAACCACAACAGCCCAAATGCGGGGGAATCCGTCTCTCTCGCAATGCATGTGCGTTACGTCAAAGCCCTTTTCACGCAGAGGGAGGATTCTGAAATAAATGCCAGTAGCTCACAAAGTAGATTTTTTGCTCACAAGATTCCACAGCTTAGAGGGAGCACTGGACCCAAGGCCAGTTTTTAACAATGCTCAAAACTCTGCATGAAGTCATTTGTATTAATTAACCACAAAAGCCCAAATGCGGGGGAATCCGTCTCTCTCGCAATGCATGTGCGTTACGTCAAAGCCCTTTTCACGCAGAGGGAGGATTCTGAAATAAATGCCAGTAGCTCACAAAGTAGATTTTTTGCTCACAAGATTCCACAGCTTAGAGGGAGCACTGGACCCAAGGCCAGTTTTTAACAATGCTCAAAACTCTGCATGAAGTCATTTGTATTAATTAACCACAAAAGCCCAAATGCGGGGGAATCCGTCTCTCTCGCAATGCATGTGCGTTACGTCAAAGCCCTTTTCACGCAGAGGGAGGATTCTGAAATAAATGCCAGTAGCTCACAAAGTAGATTTTTTGCTCACAAGATTCCACAGCTTAGAGGGAGCACTGGACCCAAGGCCAGTTTTTAACAATGCTCAAAACTCTGCATGAAGTCATTTTTATTAATTAACCACAATAGCCCAAATGCGGGGGAATCCGTCTCTCTCGTAATGCGTGCGCGTTACCTAAAAGCCCTTTTCACGCAGAGGGAGGATTCTGAAATAAAGTAGGTTACATACACAGTAAGAAGAAATCAATGTGGGGACGGCGCATAATGGTGAAATGGAGGGTGGGAGCTGAATGCTCGGAACTCTTAAGCTTCTCTGTAAATGTCTATAATCTGCCTCTCTCTCTCTCTCTCCCCCCCCCCCCCCCCCCCCGCTCTCTCCCAGAGCTCTCAGCTTTACATAACAAGGTCAACCCGACGAGGTGGAATTAGATCAGGAAGCAAGAGAAGAACTTGTCTTTTATTTATTTAAAGCGAATGTTCCGATCCCCCACAAGCAGGCCACTAGAGATGTTTTCTCCTCTGCATTAATACACTTGGGGGAAGTCGTTCGTAGAAACTGCTGGCCGCGTGGGGATACATTTCAAAAGCCGCCTTGTCCAATTTGACTGTGTGTTTATTTACTTCATTTACATCCCACCTTTTTGTCCAGTGGCTTGCAGTGTTCCCGTCTCCCCCTTTCATCCTCATGACGACCCCGTGAGGTAGGTCAGACCGACAGCTTGTAACTGGCCCAAGGTCACCCAGCAAGCTTCCATGGGCAGAGTGAAAATCTGAACTTGGGTCTCCCAGGGGTATCCAACCTTTTTGAGCCTGCGCGGGCCCATATGGAATTCTAATACTTAGTGGTGGGCATAGTCACAAAAACGGCTGCCACAAAATGCCTGCTGGAGGCAGAGCCAGCCAAAAATGGCCGCTGCAGCTAACCTTTAGTCCCACAGTGAAGACCCTCGTGCTCTGGTGGCGGATGTGGCCCAAGCAATGTTTCTTTAAAAATCTGCACAGCTGATCAAATCTCCAATGGCAACCAGCCCCACCTGGCACGCCCACTTTCTATAAACACTTGGCAGGCTCCTGGAAAAGTCAGTGGGTGCCATTCTGCCCACAAGCACCACGTTGGAGACCCCAGCTCTAACTGCTACCCCACACTAGGTCTATCCCTGTTCTGAGTTCATCTTTCTCTTGTTGCAAACAAGCCCGTGAGTCTTTCTTTCCTCACACTTCCCTCAAGCTTGCCGGTAACAACTAGGAACAGTCACTATGGCTGTTCGAGAATCCACCGTGGCCAGGGTGACCTCCTGGCCCGAGTCCCAGCTCCCGCCCACCCAGCGGCCTGAAAGCAATTAAATCAAAGTGAGTAGGCAAATGGGTACCCACCCTTAGATGGGTGGGGGCACCCTCCTCTAGCGAGGTGCGTGGTGGCGGCGTCAGCAGTGGCAACATCGGCAAGAACATTGGTGGCGGCGGCGACCGAGCCTGGATGGAGAGGCGCGGGGAGGCGAGAACTAGCAGAGCAGGCACCCTCCTCTAGCGAGGTGCGTGGTGGTGGCGTCAGCAGCGGCAGCATTGGCAAGAACATCGGTGGCGGTGGCGACCGAGCCTGGATGGAGAGGCGCGGGGAGGCGAGAACTAGCAGAGCAATCCCTGGTGGCCACTACAACATCGAGCGGCAGACGACTGCGACGGAGACCAAGCAGACGCACGATGACGTGTATTGCAAGTGCGGCGGAGCCGAATAGGACTGAGCCAAGGCCGGAAAGCAAGCATGGGGGCGTGCGCCAGAAACGGTCCCACCAACGGAGCAGTCGCCCCAGGGAGACGCCGGAGACCGCCGGGAGAAGGAAAAAGCCAAGCCAGAAAGCTACAACAAGCCCACCACTAGGGTGCAGGTAGGAAATCCCCACCCCTATATCATGTGGCCTTAGTTAGAATGGTTCTTAGAACATACCCTGTAAACCGCCCAGAGACCCTTCGGGGTTAGGGCGGTATAATAAGTCGAAACAATAAATAAATAAATAAATAAATAAGCCATAGTGTTTTTGTTCAAAGAAATACACTCTGAAAATGTGAGTTGGTTGACTATCTCTCCTTATATATAATTTTGTTTTGGTCATGGACTCTCCACACACTTCCAAATCAGTAGGCTCCCTGATGTGTCACTCACAGGGTGTCTCCATCTACTGGTGGATGCCTTGCCTTAGTCCCGCCCACCTGCCCACAGAACTGGTGCCCAGCCTCTCAGCCTCAGTATGCTGGGAGGCGATGGATGGGGTGGAGGCGACGGATGGGGAGGATGCTCTGGTGGGTGAAGGGGGTTGTTTTCGGCCGCCGACGCCTGCAGGTAGCCAGGCGGGCGGCAAGCAGCTGAGAGCACGTCAGAGGTGGCTGGACACGGGGACTGAGCCCACTCATGGAGGCGCTGCAGTGGACTTTGTCAGCTGCGGATGCCTGCAAGTACCCGGGCGAGTGGCGAGCGGCTCAAAGGCCGCTGGAGGCCACCAGGCGCGGGGGATGCTCTAGTGGCCGGGGCCTCATGACAGCAATGCTGATCATGACTGCCATTGGCCAGGGGGCCGGCAAACAGACGAGCGCCAGCAACACGGGGGAGAAGCTGGCCAATGAGGAGGGTGAAGCCGACATCCAGGAGCTCCATGGCGTGAGCACTCAACCCCAGGGTCTTGCTAGATCTCGTTGTATTGATTTTACAATGGGCTTTACTACTAGTCACACATAAAGACCATAAAAGTGACACCTAAAATCAATGTTAGAACCCTCCAAACAACCATCAAGGAAAGCAATGATAACGAGGCAGGCTGAAACCAAGGACAACCCATGAAATAAAAGAAAAAAGAAAACAGATCTGTCAATTCATCCTTAGTGGATGGGCTTGCCAGAGTGCCACAAGAGACCTGTTAGCATATTTCAAGACATTAAATAATTACAGACTCTCCTAAGCTCAAAGGGCACAGCTTCAGATGGTTGTCTATTGGATCTCTGCATGCTACGTAGCTCTGGCCTTTTCCTTTCCTGTGAGAGCCAGTTTGATGAAGTGGTTAGGAGTGCAGACTCTAATCTGGGAGTCAAGACTTGACTTGACTTGACTAATCTGGGAGAACCGGGTTTGATTCCCCACTCCTCCACATGCAGCTGCTGGTGTGACCTTGGGTCACTCACAAGTTCTTCCAGAGCTGTTCTCTTAAGAGCAGTTCTCAAAGGAGCTCTCTCAGCTCCATGTACGTCACAGGGTGTCTGTTGTGGGGAGGGGAAGGGAAAGGAGACTGTAAGCCACTCTGAGACGCTGAGTGAAGAGTGGGGGATGAATCCAAATCTTCTTCTTCTGCAGCCGGTCATTTTGCAGATTCTGTACATTGGGTGTTATTCAATTGCTTTTGAGAAGGAAACCTAGCAAAATATTCTGGGGGCTGCCCACAGTGTTTTTGTATGATGCATTACCGGATGCCTTCACTTTTACAGTTTGCAGGTGAATGGATTACCTCTTCTCAAGCCCAACCCGTTATGTTTCTGCATGAGGAGGTCAAATTGGATGTTACAGTTTTTAAACAGAAAAGTCCAGGCTCCCTGAGCTTGATTCTCTCTCCACAACTGCTGTGTGGGAACGTCTGTTTAAAAGCAAAGACTGAGCGTGGAACTGCAACTTGGGGGCAGGGGAGGACTGCTGCCTTCCCTTCAGGCTGTTTTCCCAAAGAGAAATGGTGCCCCAGACTCAATAGTTTTGAGAAAACATAATTTCTCATTTGGCTCTGAGATGGAAGGAAGCCGACTCAGACTCAGATTCCTGGAGAGATACACCAGACATGCTCTTGTGAGGCTGGGGACTTTTTTTTTGCAGTGACTCTGCAACGGGAATCTTTGCACTAATCTGATCTGGGCGGAGCTCCTCAATGGGGACTGATCCGGAAGGAAGCAAACTCAGATCAGCCGGTCATGCAGAGATGCAGCGGGTAGCCTCTTCTGTGAACCGGGCTCTTGAAAGCCTTTATTTACACACGCAATTGAGGAATTAGCACTTTATAGGTTCAAAAAAGTGCCCCCCACGGAGATCTGAAAATCCTTGCAACTGTCTGCCAGGCCCAAGACACAAAAATGTAATTAATATGTTCCTCTCAAGTACCAATTAAAAGGGGGGGGGAACCTCATCAATTTACCCGCATTTGTGTATCCTGACACCTTTTCAGATTAATAAGCAGAACCCACTATTTCCCCAGTAACGGTGACAAATGGACAGGAAAGATAAATGCAGATGAATAGCAATTAGATCCACAGCAGTTCAAGAGATAGCTGGAAGAAGGCACGGAATTCCCCCCCCCCCATTTTAATTTTCCAGATCTCAAACATTGGTTTCGCACGATGGGCAGAACATAGCGATCACACCAACATGGGCAAATTACTGTTCCTCTTTGATATGTATTATCTGTAGCGCATTCCATGGGGTATGGTATAACCAGAATGCAAAAAGACCAAATAAAGCAGAGAAGGCAGAGTCAAACCAGATATATATACAATCAAACCAGATAGTCACAGGAGCTGCGGTGGCTCAAGTGGTTAAGACGCTGAACTGCAGGCTGTGGAAGGTCAGTAGTTCAGCAGTTCGAGACCCGGGTTGCCGCATGATGGAGTGAGCTCCCATCTCTATTTCCACCTCCTACCAAACTAGCAGTTCGAAAGCAAGAAATTGCAAGTAGATAAATAGGTACCACTTCGGTGGGAAGGAAACAGCGTTCCGTGCGCCTTGGTGTTTAGTCATGCCGGCCACATGACCACGGAAACGTCTTCGGACAGCGCTGGCTCTTCGGCTTTGAAACGGAGATGAGCACATATACATACACACACACACACATATATATACATACATATACATACATATATATACATACATACATATATATACATACACATACATATATATATATATACATACATACATATACACACACACATATATGCCTTCTCTGCATATATATTTATTTACGGCGTATCACTTGAAAATCCCTGTGTGTTTCACTTGCTGCTTCATTTGGGGATGTGTAAGCCAGCCATCTCTCAGAATGTTCCCGCTGTAATAAGCTTATGATAATAATAATAATAATACATTCCCACCTGCGACTGCACCTGTAACCCCTAGCTAGGAATGGAATGAGCCAGGAAGGGGGGGAGCCTTTAGATGCAGAAGGGGGCAGACTGTGTGGAAAGCAGAAGAAGGAAACAAGTCCTCCCTGCTGGGGAGCTTGAACCTTCTTTAAAGGTTTCCCCTTGCTCGAAAGGTAGTCAAATCTGACTCTAGGGCGCAGTGCTCATCTCCGTTTCCAAGCCGAAGAGCCAGCGCTGTCTGAAGACGTTTCCGTGGTCATGTGGCCGGCATGACTAAACGCCGAGGCGCACGGAGCGCCTTGTTTAAGGTAACTGCAGTTTCTGTATGGAAACAGTTAGGGGAGGGAGACTTTCATACCAAATTGTGAATGTTAGAATTGTCGTTTCAGGGCTGGGGAGTTCGTTTGGGACCCTCTAATGGGGAGTTCCTTTGGGACCCTCATCTTCAAAGCCAGTGCACAGAGTGTTCAGCTGGAGACTTCCTGGGCCCCCAACAAGAGGAAAGAGATGGACTTTGGGGGTGGTGACGCAATGTTCCCTCTAAGCTGTGGAGTCTTGTGAGCAGAAATTCTACTTTGTGAGCTGCTGGCATTAAAGTTGTGAGCAAGCAATTTGGCCACTGCATAAATTAGTTTGCTTTGGAGCATCCTCCTGAGCAAAGCAAAAATGTGTGAGCCAGAGGCTAAAAAACTGTGAGCTAGCTCACACTAACTCAGCTTAGAGGGAACACTGGTGGCGAGATGTGAAGGAAGGAAAAGTTAATTGTTTGGACATCCAAAGATCAGGGTGCATCGCGTTACTAAGGTCTACGTTTTTGTTACACCATACGATGCTAAGTGGAAACATTTTATTCTCTTTGAATTATTACAAGTTTTCTTCCCAGTTCTGCCCCACAGAACCCACAAGCTGAGGTTATACACCATAATTTCTTCTTCTCCTCTGCTCTATACCAAATCAGACTGTCCATCCATTGAGCTCAATAATCCAACATTGCTATCGTGGTGGTGAGAAGTCCTGCCTCATCGCAACCGACATGGCCACCCCGTAGGCTTTTCCAGATGAGAGATATTCAGAGGGGGTTTCCCCTGGCCTGCCTCTGTGTAGCAACCCCAGACTTCCTTGGTGAGTCTCCCATCCAAGGACTAACCAGGGACGACCCTGCTTAGCTTCCGAGATCTGACGAGATCAGACTAGCTTGGACCACTCAGGTCAGGACATAAGAACATCAGAGAAGCCAATGCTGGATCAGGCCAATGGCCCATCCAGTCAAACACTCTGTGTTACACAGTGGCCAAAAATACCAGGTGCCATCAGGAGGCCCATCAGTGGGGCCAGGACACTAGAAGCCCTCCCACTGTTGCCCCCCCCAGCACCAAGAATACAGAGCATCACTTGCCCTAGACTGAGAGTTCCTATCTATACCTTGTGGCTAATAGCCACTGATGGACCTCTGCTCCATATTAAGAACATAAGAGAAGCCAGTGTTGGATCAGGCCCATGGCCCATCCAGTCCAACACTCTGTCACACAGTGGCCAAAAATACCAGGTGCCATCAGGAGGCCCAGCAGTGGGGCCAGGGCACTAGAAGCCCCTCCCACTGTTGCCCGCCCCCCAAGCGCCAAGACTACAGAGCATCACTTGCCCCAGACGGAGAGCCCCTATCTATACCTTGTGCCTAACAGCCACTGATGGACCTCTGCTCCATATGTTTATCCAGTTCCCTCTTGAAGCCGCCCATGCTTGTAACCACCACCACCTCCTGTGGCAGTGAATTCCATGTGTTAATCACTCTTTGGGTGAAGAAATACTTCCTTTTATCCGTTCTAACCCGACTGCTCAGCAACTTCATTAAGTGCCCACGAGTTCTTGTATTGCGACAAAGCTGCTATTAGCGGCTCTCAAGCAACGAAAGATCATTCCCAGCTCCTGCAATCCTGTCAGTGGTGACAAACAGGAATCAAACCTGGGACCTTCCGCATACGGAGCGTGTGCTCGACCACAGAGCCACAGCCATCCCCATTGAGAAGGAAAGGACACAGGCACATAGAATTCTGCCTTCCATTGAGATAGTCCCTTGGTCCATCTTGCTTGCCGTTGCTTACGCTGACTGGCAGTGGCTAACCTGGCTCTCTGGGTCTGTCCCAGCATCTGCTCCTTGGGTCCCTTTAGCTGGAGATGCCCGGGGATCGACCTTCTGTATGCAAAGTATGTCCTCTGCATAGAGCCACCGGCCCTTGGAATGATTCGACGGATCATCCAGACCAGGTTAGGAACGACAGACTCATCTGTCTGGGTGAGAGTCAGCAGCGGTCAGATTTGACTCCATGCGGAGTGGAGAAGGGGCCGTTTCGATCCAAGGAGAGACAGCTTGGATCAAAAGTTCTGAAGATGGCTGGCAAGACGTATGCCATGCATTACAGTTTGCTCATCGCATTCAGGGTGCGGGGCAAGGTCTGGAGAAGGGGTTGCCAAGGCTGCGCCTGTGGGTGCCACGGGCACCTGCTGACCTCTTTCATGACCCCCGCCAAGTGTTTTTAGAAACTGGGCGGGGCCAGGTGGGGGCTGTTGCCCAGCAAGCCTTCTGATTGGTCAGTGGAGATCTGCTTGGGCATGAAGAATTTTAAACTGTTCCTTTATCACCGAGGTGTTCTCTCAAGAGCAGTCCACGAGAGAGCTCTCTCAGCCCCACCGACCTCACAGGGTATCTGTTGTGGAGAGGGGAAGGGAAAAGGATTGTCAGCCGCTCTGAGACTCCTTTCAGGTAGTGAAGGGCAGGGTATAAATCCAATCTCCTTTCCTCCTCTCCTCCACAGCACAAAGATCTTCCCTGTGTGATTGAAGGCAAGCTGCAGCTGCCATTGTCTGGCTGGCTCCACCTTCCTGCAGAAGCCACTTTGTGGCTGCTGCTACCGGGCCATGCCAGAATTCTAAAGGTGCCTGCAGGCTCAAAGAGGATGGGGACCCCCTGCTACAGAAGTACTCATCCATGGCGCTGGAGGTCTGACTACGATGGAGATCTTGTTGGGAGTTCCAGAGAGGTGTCGCTGGCCTTTGAGGGAACTGATGCTCCTTCAAAAACTGGCCTTGTCTATTTGTGTGCCTGTTCGCTTCCCACCTGTTCCACCTGTATACATGCAGAACCACATTCACCTTGTAAAGTGGCTGTTTTTCACTGCATCCGAAGTTGCCGCTCCAGCTTCTTTAAGCTATGGCCCCAAACCCCATCCATAAGACCTGTGCACACTTTGATGTCTGAAGAATATTGTAACTTTGGGAAAAGGGAGTAAATTGAGATTTGGAGAAGTCATGGCTCAGTGGTAGGAGGAGGAGGAGGAGGAGATTGAATTTATACCCCGCCCTTCACTCAGAGCGGCTTACAAGCTCCTTTCCCTTCCCCTCCCCACAACAGACACCCTGTGAGGTAGGTGGGGCTGAGAGAGCTCTTTCCAGAGCTGACCTTGAGAGAATGGCTCTGACAGAACTGTGGCTTGCCCAAGGTCATCCAGCAGCTGCAAGTGGAGGAGTGGTGAATCAGACCCGATTCCCCCAGATTAGAGTCCACGCACTTAACCACGACACCAAACTGGCTCTCTGCTTGGCATGCAGAAGGCCCTAAGTTCAATGCCCAACGTTCCTACTGCAAAGGACCAGGCAGGAAGTGATGAGAAAGACGTCCTCCTCCTGAGACCCTGGAGAGCCGCTGGCCATCTGAGTAGATGATACTGACTAATACGGACCGACGGTTTAATTCAGTATAAGGCAGCTTCACACGTTCACGGCAAATAAGAATACGACAGTGAGTGGGAAGGCACTGCCCATTCTTCTTCTTCTTAGCGTTAACATTATCCTTACATTTAAATTCTCCTTCACTGATTCCTCCAGCTATCCACACTCATTACTTAGATGGAGCACCTTTTTAGGAACAGTGTTTAGTCTCTGGACCGATGTTAGTCACGCTTAGCCCAGGGGAAAGACCAGGATACAAACAAGACAGTCAACAGACGAACAACCAGACGTGGTTTGGTATTCAGCTGTGCTCCAAGACTCTCCTAGAAAACAAATCCCCCCTATTCAGTCATTTTTACATTTCAGCTTAATAAACACTGCCCCCTTTTGGCTACTCTTCATTTAGGCCATAATTTATTTTTCATCCACCCCACTTTCCAAGAATGCTTGCTGCCTACTACGTGGGGGTTTTGAGTTCTGCTCCTGGCAATCGAAAGTGATTCATGTTCACTTCCTGTGCCTGAAAGAGGCCGGGGTGAAGACACAGATCCAGATGGGGAGCCGTGTCAATCAGTCTGCAGCCGCAGAAAAGAGCAAGAGTCCAGGAGCACCTTAAAGGTAAAAGTAAAGGTTCCCTTGCTCGAAAGCCAGTCGAGTCCGACTCTAGGGTTGTGGTGCTCATCTCCGTTTCAAAGCCGAAGAGCCAGCGCTGTGCGAAGACGTTTCCGTGGTCATGTGGCCGGCATGACTAAACACCAAAGCGCACGGAACGCTTTTTCCTTCCCACCGAAGTGGTACCTATTGATCTACTTGCAATTTCTTGCTTTCGAACTGCTAGGTTGGCAGGAGCTGGAACTAGAGACGGGAGCTCACTCCATCATGTGGCAACCCGGGTCTTGAACTGCTGAACTACTGACCTTCCACAGCCTGCAGTTCAGCGTCTTAACCACTTGAGCCACCGCAGCTCCTAGGAGCACCTTAAGGACTAACAAAATTTGTGGCAGGGGAGGGAGCTTTCGTGAGTCACAGCTTGCTTTTTTCAGATGAAAATGTGTACTTTTTTTTAAAAAAAAAACTTGAGCAAAGTGAAAATGAATCCCAATTATTCCATAAACTATTTTGTTTGCAATTTTTGTTATTTTTCCAGACTCATTAAAAAAAGAGTTGCTCCTTTATTCCAACTGCCCTCACCTGCTGGCAGTGACGCCACTATGCAGCTGCATCTGATTGGCTCGTTGGCCTTCTTGTTCCCTGTCTGATCCCTGATTGGAGGAGGTCATCCATGGGAGTAGCCTATCAAGAAGGAAACAGCTGCCGCTGAAGAAGACAATTGTGTGGGAGAAGGATAAAATAAGTGACTATTCATGCAGCTGAATAGTTTTTCAAGGGGAAAAGAGATGCTTTTCTAAAATTGCTAGTTTTTGCACGGGAAAATAGAAACTGCAGAATAGTCGGAATGTGTACAGTTTTGTCCCGCTGATTGGCTTGAAACAAAATATCCCCCGTTCCCAAGATCATTCCCTTTCTGCTGCTCGTGCGAAGCTAAGCTTTATGGAAAGTCTTGCTAAGAAAATCTGAATCTATTTCTGCCGCTGTTCAAGTCACTTTCGTAGCAAATGAAGGCATCAGAGCTCAAATTGGAGGGCCTATTAAATAAAAATGAATAACTAGCAAAATTACGAGGACTCTAGTATTATTAATCTGCCATTTTTCTATGAAATACTTTCACTCAACTCTTGCAGGAGCAAGATGACAGATACATGTATGCACTGTCAAATTACAAGAAACCTATAGTGACCTCAGCAAGGGGCTTTCTCCTTCTTTTCAGGTTTTCAAACAGAGGCTAGATGGCCGTCTGATAGCAATGAAGATACTGTGAACTTAGGCAGATCATGAGAGGGAAGGCAGGCAGGGTTGCATCAGTGCTTAGTTCTCCTGGCCCTTTCTTACATGCCCAGGGAAATACTGGTCACCACTTTGGGGGTCAGGAAGCCATTTTTCTCCAGACCAGTTTGGCCTGGGATCCTAGAGGGGTTTTTGTCATCTTCTGGGCATGGAGCAGGGGCCACTGGGGGTGTGGGGGGGAGGTATTTGTGAATGTCCTGCATTGTGCAGGGGGTTGGACTAGGTGACCCTGGAGGTCCCTTCCAACTCTCTGATTCTATGTTTCTAAGGTGAGTGAAAAGAAGAGGTGGTCTGCAAAGATGTGAACAGCTTGTGAACTGTTTTAAAAGAAGCTGGTGCAGAGTTGAGTTCCTCACTCCTGAGTAACTGCAGAGAGTCCCTGCACATGCAAGATCACCAAGAAGGTGGGTGGGTGGGTGTGTTAAATGCTGTCCAGTCACTTCCAACTCACGGTGACCCTATGAATGAATGACCTTCAAAACATCCTATCGTTAACAGCAGGGGTCATTTCGTAGAAAAAGAGGTGCAGGAGCTCATTAGCATAACTTACTTGCATGACTTATTCGCATATGCCACACCCCCTGACATCACCGGACGTGTGTCAGAAGGCAACACCCACCGCTCAGGCTCCACTGGACTGTTTTGGATTGCCAGCTATTGGGGGGAGGGAACGTGCAGATCTGCCCCCGCAGAGGAGGGAGAGCTTGTACCTGAAGGCGGGATGGGGGGGGGCTCTGCAACTTACCTGGCTGCTTCTTGCTCCTCGTGACCCGACTGAGGGCTGCTGGGAGCAGGGGGTGGGGCTTGTAGCATGTGCCCACCCCCTGGGCTCCTTACTGCCGGAGCTCCGCTCCTGTGCGCTCCCGCAGGAAATGACCCCTGGTTAACAGCTTTGCTCAGGTCTTGCAAATGGAAAGCCCTGGCTTCCTTGTTGAATCAATCAACCTCATGGTGTGTCTTCCACTTTTCCTGCTGCCTTCAACTTTTCCTAGGATTATTGCTGTTTCCGGCGACTCTTGTCTTGTCATCACATGACCAATGTTCAAAAGCCTCAGTTTGATCATTTTAGCTTCTAGGGAGAGGGCTTCCTTGCTGTTTTCTAACAAATAGGAGCTCCAATATCTCTTCTCTAGAATCACTAAACTGGATGTTACATAGGAAAGAGCTAGGCTGGGAAGGAAGGGAGAAAGACCCCCAGTTTACCAAGAAATCGTCATGGGAATGGGAATGGAGGTAAAATTCATGCAACAGCAGAACACCGGGAATAATCTGAAAATTCCCAGTCTCAACGAGAACAGCTCAGGCAAAGAGGCAACTTGGCTGCTTGTATGGAGTCCCCCCAGTGACTGATAGAAACACACCGGAAAGCAAGACCTCTCAGACCAAATCTCTTCTGCTACAAAATCTGTTTGACTTCAGTGATTGGAAAGCTTCAATGTCAGTTTCATGGTGCTTCTCTCCTCTTCCCTCAGACCACTTCCATCTGTGTTAACCAGACTACCAGGAAATGAATGCTGATTATTCTTAATGCCATTTGTTCATGTTACTCTGGCAGAACAAGCGTGGGGTTTCTGGTCAGCCTTTTCATGTACATCCCTGCTGTTATTGTTAGCCGTAATTTTACTGTTTCTACTGTTCCTTACAGCTGCTTAGCAAGACCACTGCTTCAGCCCAGGCCTAACTACCATGGAAAGCTCAATGCCATTTATAGTCCTGGTTTATGGCCTACCAAGTGCTTGAAAACCCTGATTTTTGTGTCTCAGGAAGACAGCAAAGCCAGAAGGTATGCCAAGCCTGTGCTAAGCTGCTATACATAGCTGTATTTGGAACGATTTGGTCTTAAACTTTGCAGGTCTGCAGCTAGGGTTGCCAACCTCCAGGTGGTGACTGGAGATCTTCCTGGATTACAACTGGCCTCTGGGCGACAGAGATCAGTTCGCTGGAGACAATGGCTGCTTTGGAGGTTGGACTTTATGGAATTGTGCCCGACAGAGGCCGCTCCCCTCTCCAAGCTCCACTCTCCCAAGGCTCCACCCCCACATCTGCAGGTATTTCCCAAGCTGGAGTTGGTAAATAAATAAATAAATAAATAAAACCCTTCCTGCAGGACATCTAAGCAACCGTACTAAGAACTAATTGTGAGTCCAGTGGCACCTTTAAGACCAACTGAAATGTATTTAAGATATGAGCTTTTCTGTGCATGCACACTTCCTCAGATATCTTAATTAAAACTCAGATATAAGCAAGAACTGACTTAGCATGTGTCATGAGATAAGAACCCGGTATCTCTGTTAAGCCCTGGGGGTTCCAATGTGTGCTTTCAAGCGCTTTTGGTGAAGGAGTTTCCTGCTGTGCACACAAAAGCTCATACCTTGAATAAACCTTTGTTGGTCTTAAAGGTGCTACTGGATGCAAAATCTGTTCTGCTGCTTCAGACCAACACGGCTGCCCACCTGGATCTATACTGAGAACTGTTCTCTTTATACCTCCAGAATTAACAATTCCTCCCCCAGAAAAGCTGCCAGTGTTTTAATCACACCAGGCCAATCTGTCAACACGGCGACCATTTCTTTCTTTTCTATAAAAAAAAAGGAAAGAAAAAAAAGCCAGACTCTCTGAATTCAATATTTATGTGAGTTTTTTTAAAAAACAGAAATTACTTTCTTCATACAATTAGCAGCACTTTGACAAACAGGATCGTATCGCAAGCCCCCGGGTGCAGCTAGACGGTACGCTTTCGATGCTATTTTAATTCAGCCAAAAAGAAAATCGAAGCAACCCGCCGATCAAAGCCGGCTAGCAAACACAGAGGCGTGTTATGGACCCAGAAACCTCGGAGGTAAATCAGACGGGAGGAGATGCGGGGATGATTGTCACTAAGAGGACATGTCAGAGGACTGCCCGGGGGCAGCTCTCTTTAGGGGATGGGGCTTCTGCAGTAGGAAAAGGCAAAAATAAACGATGTCCATTTTCAAGCACTTTTGGTGAAGGAGCTTCCTGCTCTGCAGGGACAGGACAGATTTGTGGGAGGGCTAATCCTAAAGGTCACATCATGTGAAGACCAGAATCACTGGGAAAGACAATAATGCCAGGGAATGCTGAGGGCAGCAGGAAAAGAGGAAGACAGGAGATGGATCGATTCCATCAAGGAAGCCATGGACCTGAGCAAGTTTAAAAGACCTGAAACTGATGTTAATGATAGGACGTTTGGGAGGTCATTACTTCATAGGATCACCCTATGCAGAGAGAGATTTGGTGGCACATAACGCACGCAATCACAAGGGACCATAAAAGGCACCAATTGTTTGCTTTTTGCACCATCGGGACAATTACCTTCTGAGCCAAACTAGTTAGGAGGCCGTGGGATACTAATCCAGACCTTTCTGATGGAGAGCTCAGCTGCACGTATCTGATTTCAAGTAACCAAGTAAATACATCCATTTAACCAGGGCTATTTTGGGGCAGGAACGCACAGGAACGGAGTTCCGGCTGGCTCCTGAGTTGGCCACGCCCAGCAGGAACTCATTAACATAATAGGCCACACCCAACAGCAGGAACTCATTAGGATTGGCTACAATTAGGGGTGTGTGGCCTAACATGCAAAGGAGTTCCTGCTACAAAAAAAGGCCCTGGGTTTTGACAACAAACAAGTTAAACAGAATAAGAAGCAAAAGGTGGGTGTGGCTGGATAACCACACTTCTGGTAACATGGGGTTTGTGGCCCAATGTGCTAATGAGCTGTGCTGTCAGGGGTGTGGCCCAATACGCTAATGAGTTCCTGCTGTTGGGTGTGGCCTATTATGCTAATGAGTTCCTGCTGGGCTTTTTCTACAAAAAGAGCCCTGCAAGGGACCATAAAAGGCACCAATTGTTTGCTTTTTGCACCATCGGGACAATTACCTTCTGAGCCAAACTAGTTAGGAGGCCGTGGGATACTAATTCAGACCTTTCTGATGGAGAGCTCAGCTGCACGTATCTGATTTCAAGTAACCAAGTAAATACATCCATTTAACTGATGTGGGAACCGACCTGAGTCTAAAAGAGATGTGATTTTTTAATGTATGTGTTTTTAATGTTTGTAGCTGCTCCGGGGGGGGCACTTGGGATCAGTGCATTGAGCATTCCCCACTCTTTGTGCCTGCTCAGTTGGCAGCATCTATTTGTGAAGAGTTGTTCAACAGAGGAAAGGTGTGGGAGGTGGTGGGCTCCGCCTCACTGGCGGTCCTTAAGAACTGAACACCATGCTCATGGGCAAACACCAAAGGAAACAGAGACACGTAAGTAGTAAGTCTCACCTCAAAAAACCCAAATAGATTCTCCCCCCCTTTTCTATGTGCCTTTTAATAATGGGGGGGGGGGTCGGTCGCTGATGGGTTGTGCAGGGATAATAATGTGAATGGATGCATCCAAATTTCCTTGGATGCATCCAATCAGCTCACTGAACAATTGGCTTCCTAATTGCAATGGCGAGCCAAGTGACTGACCATAAAAAGTGACACCTCTTGGTATCTAATTTGATAGGTGTTCTCTCTACTTCTCCACCTACACTTTTTTGGATTTGCTTTTGCTTGAAAATCTGTGCTATCCCCCAATGTGTATTTTTGAGTCACTCAGCACTCCTTGCTTTATTGAGCATACATGCATAACACATGTCCCGTCGTATCCTATGACAAGTGATTCCCCTGTGCTCAAGGCACCCAAGTGGGTTTTGAGCTGGAGAAATCCCTCCAAACGCAGAGCAAAGCAAAATATGAAATGAAAGTAATAACATTGATTCTCCTGGTTTGGATTTTGATTTGTAGTTGGATCACACACCATACCGCTACACGGAGACTGGGTGTTATGAGACCAGAATGTACAAAAAACAAGGTAGGTCTAAGCTCGAGAAATGCAAAGTCATGTATAAGTTATGCTGGGAGAAGGCATTCGTTTTGCTGACGCACAGAGGACTGTATTTAATATTTGTAAGCCTCTAGGGAAGACGGGCTGGGAAAGCAGCTTAAGATTGTTATTAATTTTCCTATTATTACTAGTAATTCAGACAATACAGCTGTGATTCTGCGGATTAATTTTTTCCCCCTGTTTATGCCACAAATAACTGCAAAACTTGTGAACTTTTCTAGGAAAACCCAACGCAGAGCAACTGAAACTGTTGCAAAAAAAATAAATATCCATGGGCTCATTTGCTCACAAGGAAGAGCCACGGTTGAAATGGGGCTATTTGAATCAACACACCAAACTTGCACGGTTTGCTCTTCTCTGCACTAACTGCAAAACTTTCTGTTTGCAGCCATTCAGTCTCTGGCCTAACCAGTTTAATGGATCTAAGGTGTTGGGGAAGCTTTTACTCTGCCTGACATCTAGGAGAGCTGTTGCCCGTCACAGTCAAATGGACCAATGGTCCAACTTGATAAGTCACACTCAGGGGTCGTTTCGTAGAAAAAGAGCTAGGGGAACTCATTAGCATAACTCATTAGCATATGCCACACCCCCTGGCATCACCGGAAGTGTGTCATAAGGCCACACACCCCGCCCCCAACGGTCCCGGCTGCCGCCGCCAGCCTTGCAGCTCCACTGCCGAGCCCCATGAGGTGCCCGGCGGT
The DNA here is from genome assembly GCF_001447785.1 of Gekko japonicus. Lineage (NCBI taxonomy): Eukaryota > Metazoa > Chordata > Lepidosauria > Squamata > Gekkonidae > Gekko > Gekko japonicus. The sequence goes on along the minus strand of NW_015172642.1, from coordinate 132,558 downwards.
GGACCTGCAAGGCCGGCGGGGGTGGGAGGAAGCCCCGCGAAGGCCCTCCCTGACCCCAGGCAGGCAGGGGTGGGGAGAGGCAGGGAGGAAGCAACTTACCCTCCCTCTTCTCCTGCCTCCTCCTGGCTGAATGAGGGCCGGAAGCGGGGCGGCCGGAAGCAGGGGGCGGGGCTTCGTCATGTGCCCCGCCCCCCGTACCTCACCCAGGGGAACTGCGATCCTCCGCGATCCCCCCCGAAATGACCTCTGCTCACGCTGCCCCTGGTCTCCAACGTGGCCTTAATCTTCAGTAACTGACCTCGAGGGAGGGTTGGGGGCAAGGATGGGGGGTGTTGCCGATCTGACATCACTTCTAGGGAAAACCCAGAAGTGACAGTGGGGAGCTCTAGGAATTGTCCAGAACTCTATGGTAAAAACACAAGGGAGTCTTAGTTGAAGGGCAATCAGTCTGAGCCAGGATTTGGGTGCAGCCAGATGCATTCCTAAGCCGATCCCAACCAACAGGCATGGATCCTGAAACTCCACTGAGCAATGTTTAAAGCGCTCCTCTAATGGAAGACCTGCTTGCGCTCTTTGTGCGGTACGTACTGGGTGGGAGCTGCGGTGGCTCAAGTGGTTAAGGCGCTGAACTGCAGGCTGTGGAAGGTCGGTAGTTCAGCAGATCAAGATCCGAGTGTGCCGCATGACGGAGTGAGCTCCTTTCTCTAGTTCCAGCTCCTGCCAACCTAGCAGTTCGAAAGCAAGAAATTGCAAGTAGACAAATAGGTACCACTTCGGTGGGAAGGTAACAGCATTCCGTGCACCTTGGTGTTTAGTCATGCCAGCCACATGACCACGGAAATGTCTTCGGACAGCGCTGGCTCTTCGGCTTGGAAATGGAGATGAGCACCCCAACCCTAGAGTCGGATTCGACTGGCTTTCGAGCAAGGGAACCTTTACCTTTACGTACTCCGTTCCCTGCAGAGGGCCATATTGGCCATGATCAGCAACCAGAAGAGCCTCATAACCCCTGCATGCCACCCCATAAAACACACACGTGCACTGTAACTGTTAAGTATATAACAATTGAATAAAGCACAATACCTTGGGCTGCATCTAGGGTTGCCCAGTCCCTTCTGGACACTTGTGGGGGATAGAGTTGCCAGATCCAGGTTGGGAAAGGTTAAAGGGCTTGGGGCTCTTTAGCTTGGGGAAACAATGGCTGAGGGGTGACATGATCGAGGTTTACAAGATTGTGCATGGGACAGAGCAGGTCGAGAAAGAGGTACTTTTCTCCCTTTCTCACAATACAATAACTCGTGGGCACTCCATGAAACTGCTGAGTGGTAGGATTAGAATGGATAAAAGGAAGTCGTTCTTCACCCAAAGAGTGATTAACACTTGGAATTCACTGCCACAGGAGGTGGCGACGGCTACAAGCATGGACAGCTTCAAGAGGGGATTAGATAAACATCTGGAGCAGAGGTCCATCAGTGCCGATTAGCCACAAGGTATAGATAGGAACTCACCAGTTGGGGCAAGTGATGCTCTGTATTCTTGGTGCTTGGGGAAGCAACAGTGGAGGGGCTTCTAGTGTCCTGGACCCACTGCTGGACCTCCTGATGGCACCTGGTATTTCTGGCCACTGTGTGAGACAGAGTGTTGGACTAGATGGGCCATTGGCCTGATCCAACATTGGCTTCTCTTATGTTCTTATGAGAAGCTCTAGGAGATTTGGGCTTGGAGCCTGGAGAGGACAGGGACCTCAGTGGGGTACAATGCCCCAGAGTCCACCCTCCAAAGTATCCATTTCCTCCAGGGGATCTGATTTCTGACGTCTGGAGATGAGCCGTCATTCCAGGGGATCCCCAGGCCCCACCTGGAGGCTGGCATCCCTAGCTGCATTCACATGATTTCCAAGGCCTTTTCCTTGTAGTCCGAGCACAGGTCCTAATGCCCCCCTCTAAGCCGTGGAGTCTTGCGAGCAAATATTCTGCTTTGTGAGCGACTGCCATTAAAGTTGCGAGCGAGCAGTTTGGCCACTGCATGAATTGGTTTGCTCTGGAGCCATCCTTCCAGAGCCAAGACAAAAATCTGTGAGCCAGAGGTTAAAAAACAGTGAGCTCGCTCACATTAACTCAGCTTAGAGGGAACACTGGTCCTCCTGGGGCTCACCCATCTGCCAGTCCCTCCAGCAGTGGCTGTTTCGAGACAGGTACCGCCTGATACCCGCAAACCCCTTGCTCACTTTCTCGGAACACGGGGCAGGTGCCATATTGGAGACTGGTGCTCACAAGAGCCACACGTGTCCTATCAGAGAGCCACGTGTGGCTCCTGAGTGAGAATCTGACGAAGGGAGCTTTGGCCTTTGAATGCTGACGCTCCCAAAATCTTGTTGGACTGTAAGGGGCTAATGGACTAAGTGAGTATCACTGAGTTAGAGAATTCGGGTTGCCAAGTGAAGAAATTGCCGCAGTGGGGGACTCCCTGCTTGTGGCTTGAGCGAGAGCAACGCATGCACATCACCAGGAAGTGACGTGACGACGCTGGGCATGCTGGGGGTGGGGCCATGACTTTCCGAGGGAAAACCATAGAGTTTTCCCTCGGATGGTCATGGCCCCAGCCCCAGCGTGCCCGGCGTCGTCACGTCACTTCCTGGTGACGTGCACGTGGGGGTGGGGTTCCCCCGGGGCCCGATCCGCCGGCGGCGGGGAACGGGCCTCTGGGGCGGGGGGTTCTCCGCCCCCCGGGGGGACTTGGCAAGCCTATAGAGAATGGCTCTTTGGGCTGGTGGGAAGCTTAGGATGGAGAAAGGTCAGTTGAAGTTGGCTCCATGCTAATGTTCTTTATACCTGTCCTAGGCTATACTTCCTTTCACAGCTCTTTCGAAATAGCATCAAAAACATTTACACCACGCAGAAACAGAATGAGAACAAGTTTCGAGTATAAATGTATGAGGAAGTGGGTATCACACAAAAATATCTGTTTTTTAAATTTTATACATGAGATGTATAACAGACTTTCTTTTAAGCTTTGGTAGATTAAAAGTTATGGCTAGTATCCAGAGACGATGAAATACATAACATGGGACATGTAATAACGAGGAAATCAATAATACTGTTGCAAAATAGGTTAGCTGTGAAAGCTGAAATTAAAAATGTTCGACGTAAGGACCATTATATCCATAGAAAATGTCTTTAAAGCTATAATTAAGGGAATGTTGGGGAGAAATATTTACTTTTTCTGTTCCATATATCCTGCAATATATAATAATCTTGATATATATATATAATCTATTGTAGAATCTCTCTTTTCTTTTTGTATCCTCTCTATATTATATTGTGCTTTCCAAAATTTGTGTGTGGACACGTATACACGTACACACAATATAGAAAAGGTAAAGGTTTTCCTTGCTCAAAAGCCAGTCAAATCCAACTCTAGCGGGTGGTGCTCATCTCCGTTTCCAAGCCGAAGAGCCAGCACTGTCCGAAGACTTCTCCATGGTCATGTGGCCAGCATGACTCAACGCCGAGGCGCACAGAACACTGTTCCCTTCCCACCGAAGTGGTACCTATTTATCTACTTGCAGTTTCTTGCTTTCGAACTGCTAGGCTGGCAGGAGCTGGAGCCAGAGATGGGAGCTCACTCCATCATGTGGCACTCGGGTCTTGAACTGCTGAACTACTGACCTTCTGGTCTGCAGCTCAGCATCTTAACCTCTGAGCCACCGTGGCCACACATATAATATACACATACATATAAACATACATACATATATACACATAGACACATATATATGCATGTACGTACGAATGTGTGTATAAAACATTCACACCATATCTTCTTCCGCAGAGGATCTTCTTTTCAGCTCCATGACTCCCCCCCTTTCCCCAGAGCAATATGGATTCATCTGACATCAGCTCCGTTTCCTGACTACAGGGATGAAAAAAAATCATTTTGTTTCTGTGTGATGTCTCAGAATTGCGATAGCACGTGGCAGCATCTGGACACGAAGGAATACCTGGCTTCGGGTATCACGGGCTGTTACCTCAGCATGGGGGATTTGGAAACTGCTGGGGCAATCGTGGAGGCTTACGAAGCAGAGGTGAATATATTTCAATGCATCAGACAGGGCGCTTGTGCTCCAAGGGAGACTAGAGCATGATGCGCGAGGACTGGAGCGAAACTCAAGCTCTTCACCCTGCCCTCAGAAGAAAGTATGCAAAAGAATGACGAACATGCAAAATGATAGGATTTGTCTTGAGCACGGAAGGAGAGTCCCCTGGAAAGGAGATTTTATTTTTGGAATGCACACGGTATGCATCAAATCTTTCTTTGGGGATTGGGCTTTTAAGAAGCATAGAATCGCAAAATCGAGGAGTCCAAGGTAACTGGACCTGCAGGCAGTGTTCCCTCTAAGCTGAGTTAGTGTGAGCTAGCTCACAGTCTTTCAGCCTCCGGCTCACACATTTTGTCTTAGCTCAGGAAGGATGGCTCCAGAGTAACCTAATTTATGCAGCATCCAAATCGCTCGCTCACAACTTTGATGCCAGTTGCTCACAAAGCAGAATTTTTGCTCACAAGACTCCACAGCTTAGAGGGAACATTGCCTGCAGGTTGTGTGGTGTAGTGGTTAAGCGCCAGGGCTAGGTTTGTTGGCTAAGTAGGGATGCCAGACCCCCCAGGTGGGGGCAAAGGTCCCCCATTGCCAGGCCCCACCTTTCTGCCACTGATCAGCTGGCCCGGGGGGGGGATTACCCCCCCAAGAAAGGAACACTAGACATTTCAGTGACATGCTTACATGACTTCAATGTGACCCGGAAGTGACGTAAGCATGTCGGGGGTGATGCTCTGGTTTTTGGGCAAAAAACTTTATGGTAGAAGTGAATTCTACCATAGAGTAGCATCACCCCGACACCCCCACATGTCTATGTCACTTCTGGGTCATGTTGAAGTCACATGGGCACATCACTGACACATGGGATAAACTCCCGGTAAGCCCATCCCCAATCCTCCACCAGCTGCCCGGAGGGACTTGGCAACTCTATGGTTAAGAGGGGCGGACCCCAATCTGGAGAACCGAGTTTCATTCTCCACTCCTCCACATGAAGCCTGCTGGGTCACCTTGGGCCAGATCTTTCAGCCCCACTTACCTCACAAGTGGCCTGTTGTGGGGAGAGGGCGAGAAAGGCAACTGTAAACTGCTTCAAGGCTCCTTAAGGTAGAGAAAAACAGGGTATAGAAACCTACTTGGTGTAGTGGTTAAGTGTGTGGACTCTAATCTGTGAGAGCCGGGTTTGATTCCCCACCTCCTCCACTTGCACCTGCTGATGTGACCTTGGGTCAGTCACAAGCTCTGGCACAGCTGTTCCTGAAAGAGCAGTTTGTGTCAGAGTTCTCTCAGCCCCACCTACCTCCCAGGGTGTCTGTTGTGGGGTGGGGGAGGGAAAGGTACAATACAACACAACAAACACAACACAATACAATGGTCCCAAACATGGTGCCCTTTCTTGGAACCTACCAAGTGTTTTTAGAAAGTGGGTGGGGCCAGGTGAGGCATTTGCCCACCAGGGCTTCTGATTGGCCCCTGGAGATCTGATGGCCTGGGCAGATTAAAATAACTTTGTTTCAGTTTGTGGTTGTGCCCACCACCCTGTGTCAGAGCCAGTTTGGTGTAGTGGCTAGGAACGTGGAGACTCTAATCTGGGAGAACTGGGTTTGAGTCCCCACTCCTCCACATGCAGCCGCTGGTGTGACCTTGGGTCAGGTACAAGTTCTTTCAGAGCTCTTCTCTCATGAGCTGTTCTTGAAGGAGCTCTCTCAGCCCCACCTACCTCACAGGGTGTCTGTTGTGGGGATTGTAAGCCACTCTGGGATTCCTTTGGGTAGTGAAGGGCGGGGTATAAATCCAATCTCCTCCTCCTCCTCCTCCTCTGCTGCTGCTGCTGCTGCTGCCTTGGTCAGTATCTAGGACATATGAGGTGCTTTATAAATGCAGGTAGCGGTAAAGGTTTCCCTTGCTCAAAAGCCAGTCGAATCCGACTCTAGGGGGCGGTGCTCATCTCCGTTTCCAAACTGAAGAGCCAGAGCTGTCTGTAGATTTTTCCGTGATCATGTGGCCGGCATGACTAAATGCTGAGGTGCACGGAACGCTGTTGCATTCCCACCTAAGCAGTACCTATTTATCTATTTGCAATTTCTTGCTTTCGAACTGAAATGCAAGACAATGATAAAAACCCAGCTTCCTCAAATATGTCCCCAGACAAGTCACTCAAAGAGCCCAGCGGGAGAGCTGAATTGAAGCAAGATAGGCTGCAATGTCAGGGTTAACTTCTAGAGCTTTTGGGGATCTGCCATTGAGACAGCAGCCTGAAGAAGTCAGAAAGAAACGGACAGCAACCTAGGTGATCCATAGCCACTTCATTTGTGACTGTATTTAGAGACAAAAAGAGAGTGGTCGATAACCTCTGTGAAAAGGGACTGTAAAAGAAAATATTAATTCAGTTTAAGGACACAATTGTCTAATAATTTATTTGATGGTTTGCATACTTGCAGGAGCTGCAGTGGCTCAAGTGGTTAAGATGCTGAACTGCAGGAAGACAGTAGTTCAGCAGTTCGAGACCTGGGTGCTGCATGATGGAATGAGCTCCCGTCTCTAGTTCCAGCTCCTGCCAACCAAGCAGTTCGAAAGCAAGAAATTGCAAGTAGATAAATAGGTACCACTTCAGTGGGAAGGTAACAGCATTCCGTGCGCCTTGGTGTTTAGTCATGCCGGCCACATGACCACGGAAACGTCTTCAGACAGCGCTGGCTCTTCGGCTTTGAAATGGAGATGAGCACCGCAACCCATAAGTCGGATTCGACTAGCTTTCGAGCAAGGGAACCTTTACCTTTACCTTTATACTTGCATACGCTGTACATTCATTGTTGGTTTACCTTAAAAACAAGTCTAGCTTGCCACCTAGTGGTGCATAACTCCGAAAGAGCTAGAACTTCTGGCTGCCAGACAATCTTAGGATCTCCTGGCTATACTACACACAATGCCATATGATAAGAACATAAGAACATAAGAGATGCCAATGTTGGATCAGGCCAAAGGCCCATCCAGTCCAACACTCTGTGTCACACAATAACCATACTAATCCCATTTCAATGATCACCCCCATCTGTGGTGACTATTTTAAGAGGCGCGCCCGCCTGCAGGGACAAATCGCAACGAGTATCAACCCACTGAACATTCAACAGGCGGAAAGACCATCTGCAAACCAGTCAGATAGCTTGGGAACCTGGAGTCAACTGCTCCATTTCCTTGAAGGATCTTTGATCAAACGTGCCAAGAGTTATGGGGCTACACAACAGTTAAGGCTATCGAAAAGTGACAAGCAGTGAAAAGGAAGGGCATGAATTATACAGAGGAGAGACCGATTATTTTGCACGCTGCAAGAAAATGTTTCCGCTCGTTACAAAAGAGGGAATTTATTTCTCTTTGATCGGAAGCGACAAAGCCAGAATGCTAATACAAGCAAATGAAACACAGCAAGGGAAATAAGAAAGGTGCTTGGCATTTTCATCTCATTTCTGTCTGCAAGTCAAGGAACTGTTCAGTGAAAAACAAGAACACATGAAACTGCCTTATACTGAATCAGACCAACCGTCCCAACAAGGTCAGTATTGCCTACTGAGACCAACAGCAGCTCTCCAGGGTCTCAGGCAGAGGTATTTTACATCACTTGCTGCCTGGTTCTTTTAACTGGAGAGGCCGGGGATTGAACCTGGGACCTTCTGCATGCCAAGCAGATGCTCTACCACTAAGCCACAGCTCCTCCTGTCCAGAGAGAACTGTCGAAAGGACAGCAATGAGCTGGACTTGTCTAGATTAGTATCTACGGGCCAATTTGTTATGGAATTACACCCACCAATGGGTGGGTGGGGGGTTACTTAAAACAGGACATATGAAACCACGTTGCTAAAC
>NW_015172642.1:120997-122867 GCF_001447785.1 Gekko japonicus | reverse complement strand
CCTGGTGATGGCTGGAGATCTCCTGGGATTACAACTGATCTCCAGGTTACAGAGATCAGTTCACTTGGAGAAGATGGCCACTTTGGAAGGTGGACTCCATGGCACTGAAGTCCCTCCCCTCCCCAAACCCCACTCTTCCCAGGCTTCACCCCCAAATCTCCAGGAATTTCCCAACCCAGAGTTGGCAACCCTATCCCAAAGTCATCTGGGACAGAAGGAAGGAAAGAGTACATCGCATTCAGCTAGTTATTCATATCAGCAGGGGTCATTTCCTGCAGGAGCGCACAGGAGCGGAGCTCCGGCAGTAAAGAGCCCAGGGGACGGGAACATGCAACAAGCCCCACCCCCTGTCAGCCAGGTAAATTGCAGAGCCCCCCCAGCCCAAAACAGTCCAGTGGCCCTTTTAAGGCCAAGTTTTATTCAGGTACCAGCTGAAGGGGCGGGGCTTCACCACGTGACCGCCCCGCCCCCTAGAGGTTCTCTTCCGGAGCTCCGTACCTGAGAGCTCCCCCCCGACTAGAGCCCTGCTTCTGACACACTTCCAGTGTCAGGGGGTGTGGCATATGCAAATAAGTTATGTTAATGAGTTATGCTAATGAGTTCCTGCACCTCTTTTTCTACTAAATGACCCCTGCATATCAGGCCTAGAAAAGAAATACCGGGGAGTGAGCAAATGCCGATCAGCCATATTTGCATTCCGAGAAGTTCATGCTATAGGCACAATTCCCGCTCAGCAAATGGTTAACAGAATCCATTTGCACATCATGCTTAGTGGGGACCGTCTCTGGCCTTACCATCCATCAGTCCTTGCTGCACAGAAATATCGAACTGTCCAAAGCAGCTTTGCCGTCCGTAGGATGCCATTGTTCGTGATCTTTTATTGTACTCTGTGCGCTGACAGGCTATTGTGCCTTATGTGCGTTAGATATATATATATATTTTTAAAAGGCTTCCCGAATACGAGACCTGAACAAAGGTGAAAGAATGGAAGCAGAATTGTTTTTTAAAAGGCCTATTTCATGCTTATTATTAGTAGGGCTTCGCTGAGGCGGGTGAGGAAGAAGAAGAAAAAAATATCAATCAAAACTCATGCTTATTTTAGAACCAAAACAAACTCGCTCTCCGAAAGAACTCTCCTTGAATTATTATTTTTTTTGCCTGCCGAATGGCTTGCCAAGTACTCTCTGAGTACTAGGGATGCTCAAATAACCGCCCGTTTGGCTCGCCTCCTGTTTGCAAACAGACCTGATTTTTTTTCTTTTACTATTGGCTCAAGAGACTGCCAATCTATTTGTTGGTGTTCGACAGGATGCTTCATTGCACTGCTTCCTAACCATGCAGGACAGTGCAACTGGCTTTTTGGGCACACGCATCTTCACACACTCCTGCTAATCTAGCAGTTCGAAAGCAAGAAATTGCAAGTAGATAAATAGGTACCACTTCGGTGGGAAGGTAACAGCATTCCGTACACCTCGGTGTTTAGTCATGCCGGCCACAGGACCACGGAAACGTCTTCAGACAGCGCTGGCTCTTCGGCTTTGAAACGGTGATGAGCACCGCAACCCTAGAGTCGGATTCGACTGGCTTTTGAGCAAGGGAACCTTTACCTTTATCTTCACACAACCCGATTGAGTTCTACTGTCCGCCCATCCTTGCTGCATGGCTGCTCCACTCAGCAGGCAATTGTCTAAACACACACTTATTTATTTATTTACTAAATTAAGGTCACTCACCAATCATACAAATCAGTCACCAGTCAGTGCTGTGTTTCAATAAAATCCTACTCTCTGGTGTTCTTCTAAGTGGTCCTTAGTGATGCTAACAGCCAGCTATAATTCTGAACTGGCAGCATCTTTGTGCATGCACACTT
>NW_015172642.1:112942-120947 GCF_001447785.1 Gekko japonicus | reverse complement strand
CTGAACAGACCGGGTGACTGGCTCACATCCGATCGCCACCTTCCAACATGGTAAGTTCAACAGACAAATGTGTTCAGGGCAAAATTCACAGAGTCCCTAAGAGAATACACACCAAGGGGCTGACATACATCTTATTGATTTCTTTTGTTTTGCAAAATGTATGTCCCGCCTTTATGCTCTCACAAGGCCAGAAACGAGATACGAAAAAGCAAGGCTCCCAACCAGACTTTGCCTTTACTGATATTCTGTGTGTCCGGGGTTTTCCATTCCGTTCTCATTCTGGCTTTTCACTTCATTCCTTCTTGATCCTGTTTTTATCTAGGAGAATTTCTAAAATTAATTTCAGAACCAGTACAGTTGGATGAAAAATTCGGTTGTCGATATTGTTATAGCCTTGTGTATCGTATAGCCTTGTGTATAGTATAGCCAGGAGATCCTAAGATTGTCTGGGAGCCAGAAGTTCTAGCTCTTTTAGCGTTATGCACCACTAGGTAGTGAGTTAGACTTGGTTTGGTTTTTCTACAAAAAGAGCCCTGCCTAAGAGAATACACACCAAGGGGCCGACATATATCCTATTGATTTCTTTTGTTTTGCAAAATGAATGTCCCGCCTTTGTGCTCTCACAAGGCGTTCTGTGTCATGACCCTGGTATACGTTGGAGGTCACCCTTCCAAATACTAGACAAGGCCAACCCAAAATCTGATGAGATTGGGCTAGTCTGGGCTATCCAGGTCAAGGCCAGTTGTCAATGTGCCAGTGCCTTTTTGCAGTTTGTCACACTGGCTGACTTGGATTCTGCTTCTGATCAACTGCAACCCATCAATCAATCAATTCATTTGTTTATTGCATTTATACCCTACTCGCCGCCGCCACCCAGTAGGGATGCAAAGTGGCTTTCAACATGCTCCTCTCCTCCTTTTTATCCTCACAACAACCCTGGGAGGTCGGCTAGGCTGGTGTGTGGGTGTGTGTGACTGGAGGGAGAGCTTGTACCTGAATAAAACTTGGCCTTAAAGGTGCCACTGGACTGTTTTGGATTGCTAGCTATGGGGGGGGGCACGCAGATCTGCCCTCACAGAGGAGGGAGAGCTTGTACCTGAAGGCGGGCCGGGGGGGCTCTGAAACTTACCTGGCTGCTTCTTGCTCCTCGTGGCCTGACTGAGGGCTGCTAGGAGCAGGGGGCGGGGGCTTGTTGCATGTGCACGCCCCCTGGGCTCCTTATTGCCGGAGCTCCGCTCCTGTGCGCTCCCGCAGGAAATGACCCCTGCCTGCAGCCCTGGCATTCTTGCTTCCCAGTTTTGCAAAAAGGCATCTAAAAGACGCTGCAAATGTACACAAACCCACCCAGTTCTGTGGAATGGGTTGTCGACTTCCGGCATCTCTTAGAGCCAGTATCCGACCTCTTAAGAAGCTTATTCATAAATGGCTCTGGTTATATGCAGTCTATTTGTATCTGGCGCGGACGTGATTGCCTGCAGCAGAGGAACACACCTCGTGCATTCGGTACTTCATACACTCCAAGTCACTGATTGAAAAACTAAGCGGGGAGAGAATTGGAAGTCCCCGCGATGCTCGAGAGCAGGAGAGATCTGCAAGGAGCAGTCTAGTGCAATAGAAAACCACTTAGAGCCACATTACACAACCCGGCTTCTCTCATTTCAGCTTTGGTTGGAACTTCTCCTCGGAGAGAGCCACGGAACTCCGAGACGGCAAATTCCCCGCTTTGCGGGGCATTTCCCAAGGTGGATCCGGCTGGGTGACAGAGGAATAAATGAAGTCAAATGCTGTCTACGCAAAAGCGCCTGCTGATTTACATCAAGGAGGATTTTGCAGATCTAACAGCATTTTGGGGGAGCAGAGAGCTAACAGCTTGAACAGAAAGCATGGCAGGCATTTGAAACGGAAGTTACCAGATCTAGTAGCATAGAGGAAAGGAGGAACTTAATCACTGGGTAACCACGGTCTGTGTGTGTGCCATCAAGTTGCGGCTGACTTATGGCGACCCTGTAGGGCAGGGTCCCTGGTGCCCACCCAGTGTTTTTAGAAAGGGCCAGGTTGGCTGAGGTTTGGTGGCAGCTGTCACCACAGCTCAAAGATCTTCACTGCGTGAGTGAGGGTGAGCTGCAGTGAGGGTAAGCTGCCTCGTGTGGCAGCCATTTTACGGCGGCCATTTTGTGGCGGCGTCCACCACACTGTGTTAGAATTCCAAAGGTGCCCAAAGGCTCGATTTATGTTATTTTATTTAATTTATTTAATTTATACCCTGCCCTCCCCACCGAGGCAGGCTAGGGGCGGCTTTCGGCTATTTCATAAAAATACAGTTAAAACTTCTCATGACGTCTAATCATAAACATAAAATGCCAGTCATTTAAAATACAACCAAAAACACTAGAATGTTATCAAGTAAACAGGAGCAAATAATATGACTTGGGTGACCATATAATTCCCATAACTTCACGCCAGCTCAGTTTGATCACTTGTTGTGTGGCGGGAACAGGTTGAAGAAGAAGAAGAAGAGATTGGATTTAGACCCTGCCCTTCACTACCCAAAGGTGTCTCAGAGTGGCTTACAATCTCCTTTCCCTTCCCCTTCCCACAACAGACACCCTGTGAGGTAGGTGGGGCTGAGAGAGCCCTTGACAGAAACTGCTCTTTTTCAAGAAGAGGTCTCATCAGAGCTACGGCTTGCCCAAGGTCATCCAGCCAGGTGCAAGTGGAGGAGTGGGGAATCAAACCTGGCTCTCCCAGATTAGAGTCCGCGCACTTAACCACTACACCAAACTTCCCAACCCAAAGGTTGGAGATAGTGATGGTAAGGCCAGGACACAGGCTGGTGAAGGTGGTAAAGCCAGGGCACGGAGACACTCCTCGGTGTATGGTGTGGCTCCTTAATCAAACACCTGTACTCAAAACGTTTGGGGACCCCTGATAAAGGATTTTCAAGGCAAAGGACATAACAGAGGTGGTTTGCCATTGCCTGCCTTTCTGTAGACTCCCTTCCAAGTACTAACCCAGACCAGCCTGGCTTAGTTTCTGAGATCTGAAAAGATTGGGCTACCCTGGACCGTTGAGGTCAGGGCAGCTATCCATGTACACAACCCTTATCTAAGGAACGAACTGCACAGATTGAGGAAGTATACAGGAGCATGCAGAACTCTGTTAGCTCCTGATGTCACATGACTGCTGAGCTAGAAGCTGCAGTACCTCCCTCTGGCCACCCAAGCTGGTGGCACTCAAGCACAGGAGACAGCGGACCATTTATCACAATGGGATAGAGAGGAAAGCCCCCAGGTATTACTGTGAGAGACTCTGGGATGAGACCAGGGCTGTCTTAAACGTGAGGACATCCCTGCCACTGACTTACTCTCATATGGCTCTTGCCTTTTTCAGACAGCTGCAAAAATACAATATACTCTTAATTCTCCGGTATTTTGAAAAAAGACTGGAGTGTCTCATTGAAGGATCCAACCTTATCTTAGTCAAGTGCCTGTGTCATCCTTATCTTTCAGGGGAAAGTGTCGATGGTTTGTTTTCCTTATGTCCCTCTTAGGAATGTAGGATGTACTCTAAACAGAGAGACGAGCAAATTATGTTTGAGACCGGAATTGATTGATGCTTTTCAAAATACCAGACCCTGACCTTTTGTCTGTTTTATCCTATTAAAGAAGAACTTAGAATCTCATTCGGTATGCTAGCATGATCTGTTTTTGCTTGCAAAGCTGCGTGTTTTGTTAGCAAAAAGCCTTGAGTGAATCTTTTTTTCTTTCCCAGATAGAACTCAGGAAGGCGTGTGTGTGTGTGTGTGTTAATACTAGAGTTCTGAAAACTCCCCTAACAGAAATACTTGCAGGATAATATACAAGAAATAAATATAGTTCAACGGTTACAAGAACAGAGGAAAATACAGTTCACGTTTGGGACAGGAATCTGGATACAGTCCTGTTTCAAGGGATTCTTCTTCACTCTATGGATTCCAAGTAAACAAAAATTACTGTTCCAGCCTCTTGTGAAGATGAATATATTCCCTGTCTTGTTACAGAAACTGGAGTAAACAACAGTAGAGCTGTCATTTTTGATGGAACGTACCCCTTTATACTACTGCTGGCCCTCCAGAGGAACTAGTGGGCTGCTGTGTGAGACAGGATGCTGGATTAGATGGACCACTGGTCTGATCCAGCAGGACTCTTCCTTATGCTCTTATGCTCAGCCTCTATGCCCTGTTGTTGGCCTCCAGAGGAACTGGTTGGCCACTGTGTGAAACAGGGTGATGGAGCAAATGGACCACTGGTCTGATCCAGCAGGGCTCTTCTTATGCTCTTATGAAGGCCTCGGCCTCTATGCCCTGTTGTTGGCCCTCCAGAGGAACTGGCTGGCCACTGTGTGAGACAGGATGCTGGACTAGATGGACCACTGGTCTGATCCGGCAGGGCTATTCTTATGCTGTTATCAGGGGAAGGCCTTGGCCTCTGTGCCCTGTTGTTGGCCGCCTAGAGGAACTGGCTGGCCACTGTGTGAGACAGGATGCTGGACTAGATGGACCACTGGTCTGATCCAGCAGGGCTATTCTTATGCTGTTATCAGGGGAAGGCCTCGTCCTCTGTGCCCTGTTGTTGGCTGTTTAGAGGAACTGGTTGCCCTCTGTGTGAGACAGGATGCTGGACTAGATGGACCACTGGTCTCACCCAGCAGGGCTCTTCTTATGCTGTTATCAGGGGAAGGCCTCGACCTCTATGCCCTGCTGTTGGCCATCCAGAGGAACTAGTTGGCCACTGTGTGAGAAAGGATGCTGGACTAGATGGACCACTGGTCTGATCCAGCAAGGCTCTTCTTCTGCTCTTCTGCTCTTCTGATCTTCTTCCCTTCTTATGCCCTTCTTTCCTTTGCACAGCATTCGTTCTGTGAGGCTGATAGTTAACGGGACATACAAAGACCTCACTCTGTATCTGGCAGAGGTGCAGATATAATCAACTAATTAGAACAAGGAGCCTACAAGAAACCAGGCTTGAACTCTTAATGGGATCTGATCAGCTTAATGTCCTCCTGCCTTCAGAGAACTTAGGTAATGAATCCAATTTTACACTCCGTGTTTTCGACAGTGTCTGCCAAGATAGTGTAATGGAATGGCCGCTAGCATGGCGTGGAGGGGGAGAAGAATGATGTATTCTTCTCAGGTGAGATGCGCAGTTGCACAAATGGGACTAAGTAATGGAAACTTCGGGGGAATGGAGCAGATATTAAACACAGAAAGGAATGCCTTGTTGAAAAAAACGAATGGCTGGATATGGAAGTGCAAGCAAAAGAGGGAAGGGTTTCTTCTGGATTTCCATTGCACACATCTTCAGGTATTAAAGAGCCAATTTGGTGAAATGGTTAAGTGTCCGGTCTCTAATCTGAGAGAACTGGGTTTGATTCCCCGATCCTCCACTTGCAGCTGCTGGATGACCTTGGGCAAGCCACAGTTCTCTCAGAGCTGTCCTTGAAAGAGCAGTTCTCAAAAGAGCTCTCTCAGCCCTGCCTACCTCACAGGGTGTCTGTTGTGGGGAGGGGAAGGGGAAGGAGTTTGTAAGCCGCTCTGAGACTCTGAGTGAAGGGCAGGGTATAAATCCAATATCATCATCATCATCATATTTCAGCATGGTTAATGGTTGGCGCAGGGATCCCCAACGTGGCGCCCATGGCATACATGTTGGCACAACGTGGCAACGTGGCATACAAGTTGCCAGCTGACACCTTTCTTGGAGCTCGCCAAGTGTTTTTGAGAAAGTAGGCAGGGCCACTGGGGCTTTTGCACACCGAGGCTTCTGATTGGCCATTGCAGATTTGATTGGTTGTGCAGAGTTTTAAAAATGTTGCTTTGGCAGCAGCTGCCAACACAGCACAAGGATCTTCACGGTGCGATTGAAGGCAAGTGGGGGGCAGTCATTTTGTGGCTGGCTTCGCCTCCTGCAGGAACCGTTTTGTATCAGCGATATTGTGGCTGTGTCCACCATGCTGTGCTAAGATTTCAAAGATGCCCAGGGGCTCAAAAAGGTCGGGGACTCCTGGGTTCCAGCTAATGCTCCCTCTAAGCTGTGGAGTCCTGTGAGCAAAACTTATACTTTGTGGGCTACTGGCATTAAAGTTGGGAGCAAGCAATTTGGCTGCTGCATAAACTAGTTTGCTCTGGAGCCATCCTTCCTGAGCTAAGGCAAAAAATGTGTGAGCCAGAGGCTAAAAAAAGTGTGAGCTAGCTCACACTAACTCAGCTTAGAGGGAATATTGTCTCTGAGGCTATTTAGAATGTGATTCAGCGCAAGTACAGGGAAAAGGGAGGGAGGGAGGGAGGGAGGGAGGGAGGAAGGAAGGAAGGAAGGAAGGAAGGAAGGAAGGAAGGAAGGAAGGAAGGAAGGAAGGAAGGATCCAGTCCAGCCTCATTAAAATGGTACGAATTATTATGAGCACTTTGTACCCGGTGCGGCCTCATTGGAATTTCCTCCAAGGAACTCTCTGTCTTCACAATAACCCTGCAGGTAGGCTTAGAGATGGGTCCTATAAAAATGATTAACTATACATAAACAACCAGGCCAACCACCAACCGCCAACCACTGAACATTATTTATTCAATTACTGAAAACATTCCTAGCCACCTTTCCACCGAAATAGAGTCCCTGAGTGAGGATTCGAACACAAGTCTCCTGATCCTAGCTCAACAATTTAACCACGTTAGACCCCACACTATTCACATGATAACATGGATAGCAGGTGGCTCAGCCCCCGCCCCCCCCAGCCAAGCTCCTGAAAATTTTAGACTGGGAGCACCAACGTGAACTGAAATAATGCATGACTCTAGCTGTTTTCTAATGCGATCATTGCCTGTTTTTAAAACGATTGGGGTTTTTTTAACGGCGTTTTAAAATTCTCATTCTGATTAACTTCTCTGCTTTCCCCAATTTTATTGGCCATTGATATGCTATGCACTGCCTTAGGTGCCTTCAGGCTGAGAATGCAACAATGGAATACAGATTAAAAAGTATCTACAAACAAGTACAAAACGCTGATATTTACGAGTAAATTGGCGATACAGACTGAGCCGCGGGTGGTAAAGCAATTTTACCCAATGAATCAAAACAGAGACAGGCTAAGAGTGACGCCAAGTTCCCGATGGTACCTTGGTCTGAAAGGGAAACCTCAGGCCATCCTTCCGGCCATCCCATAAACCTGCTCGGTTACCATTAGCCTCTCTGAGTGATATCAAGCCAGAGAGGACCAGACCCTGTGCACTTAAAAGTAGTCGGCTCCTTTCATTTTTTTTTTAAGTCCTTCCTTGGTTTCATCTGGTCCTATAAACAATCAGACAAAATTTATGACACCCCCCCCCAATGTAATTGTTCCCAGGATAAGTGCCCGGAGGTCACTTATAAGGCTGTTAAAGGAGGTTTTCAGCTGATAACAAAAATAAGGATCCCTTTTATTAGTGCAATTTAGAATGTGGTTCAGCTCAAGTACTGGGGAAACAAGATGTGCTGGGAAGGAGGTGGAAGGGGTTACTGCCTGATGGAAGAAAGAAAGAGAGAAAGAGAGAAAGAGAGAAAGAGAGAAAGAGAGAAAGAGAGAAAGAGAGAAAGAGAGAAAGAGAGAAAGAAAGAAAGAAAGAGAGAAAGAAAGAAAGAAAGAAAGAAAGAAAGAAAGAAAGAAAGAAAGAAAGAAAGAAAGAAAGAAAGAAAGAAAGAAAGAAAGAGAGGGGGAGGGAGGGAAGAAGAAGGAGAAGAAAAAGAAGTAGAAAGAAGTGGAAGAGGAGATTGGATTTATACCCTGCCCTTCACTCGGAGTCTCAGAGTGGCTTACAAACTCCTTTCCTTTCCCCTCCTCACAACAGACACCCTGTGAGGTAGGTGGGGCTGAGAGAGCTCTTTCGAGAACTGTCCTTGAGAGAACAGCTCTGACAGGACTATGGCCTGCCCAAGGTCATCCAGCAGCTGCAAGTGGAGGCATGGGGAATCTAACCTGGTTCTCCCAGATTAGAGTC
>NW_015172642.1:98094-112932 GCF_001447785.1 Gekko japonicus | reverse complement strand
GAGGGAGGGAGGGAGGAAGGAAGGAAGGAAGGAAGGAAGGAAGGAAGGAAGGAAGGAAGGAAGGAAGGAAGGAAGGATCCAGCCTCATTAAAATGGAACTGATTTTTATGAGTACTTCATACATGGTGCAGCCTCATTTGGAATCCTGTGTACAGTTCTGGTCACCGTATCTCAAAAAGGACATCGCAGAGCTGGAGAAAGTACAGAGGAGGGCGACTAAGATGATTAGGGGGTTGGAGCACTTTCCCTATGAGGAAAGGCTGAAGAGTCTGGGACTTTTCAATTTAGAAAAGAGATGACTAACCCAAAATCCTAGAACTTGAGGGTATCCAATGAGGCTGATGGGCAGTAGGTTCAGGGCAGACAGAAGGAAATACTACTTTACACAGTGAGTGGTTAAAACGTGGAATTTGCTGCCAGAGGTTGTAGTGATGGCCACAGGAATAAGCAGCTTTAAAAGGGGGTTAGATAGATTCATGGAGGATAAGTCTATCAGTGGCTACTAGCCATGGTGACTGAGGGGAACCTCCACAGTGAGCAAAAATTCTACTTTATGAGCTACTGGCATTAAAGTTGTGAGCGAGTCATTTGGCTACTGCATAAATTAGCTTACTCTGGAGCCCTCCTTCCTGAGCTAAGACAAAAATGTGTGAACCGGAGGCTAAAAAACCGAGCTAGCTCACACTAACTCAACTTAGAGGGAACACTGATGGTGACTGAGGGGAATATCCACATTCAGAAGTGCTAATCCTCTGAATCCCAGAGCCAGGAGGTCATCCAGAGGAAACTGGCTGGCCACTGTGTGCGGCAGGATGCTGGACTGGATGAACTATTAGTCTGATCCAGCAGGGCTCTTCTTACATTCCTATTTTGGCATCCACGGTTCTTTATATTACTGTTGTTGTTTTTGCAAAGTACAGCCTGCCATAAATTCAATGTGGGCTACAACGCCAAAAATTAAAATTATCATGAAACAAAACACAACCCCAAACAGTAAAGAACCACAGATAACAACACAGCCCATCGAACAAGTCCCAGTAGGATAAATCAGGAATCAGAAAGTTTATAAAGTTTCTGAAAAACAGCCAGGGAGGGAGACCTACATATTCTCAAGCAGGCTGTTCCAGACGCACAGAAAGGTTCCACACTTGCCTGGGAAGGCAATTAAGAAAGCATGCTGAGCCAGCGTAAGGTGCTGCATGAGTCACATACCTGATGCGCTTTATGATCATCTGAATGTGTGAATTGGCTTCCATAAATTCAACACATAAAGAGGTATAAAGATAGGGCTGCCAGGTCCTTGGACCTGCCGGTGGGGGACAGAGAGTGAAATGACCAGGAATGGGGAGGAATGCCAAAAATAAAGACAATGTGCTTTCGTGACCTGGAATTGACGCAGGCACATCAGAGACATTTGGGGACACACTGTGGTTTTCGGGCAAAATTCTATGGTAGAATCAGCTTTTACCATAGAGTTTTGCCCCAAAGAAGAAGAAGAAGAGGAGATTGGATTTATATCTCGCCCTTCACTCGGAGTCTCAGAGCAGCTTACAAACTCCCTTCCCGTCCCCACAACAGACACCCTGTGAGCAATGTTCCCTCTAAGCTGTGGAGTCTTGTGAGCAAAAATTCTACTCTGTGAGCCGCTGGTATTAAAGTTGTGAGCAAACGATTTGGCTGCTTCATAAGTTAGTCCGTTCTGGAGCCATCCTGCCTGAGCTAAGACAAAAAATTGTGAGCTGGAGGATAAAAAAATGTGAGCTAGCTCACACTAACTCAGCTTAGAGGGAACATTGCCTGTGAGGTAGGTGGGGTTTCTCCAAGCTAAAGAGCCCCAAGCGCTTTAACCTTTCTTCATAGGGAAAGTGTTCCAACCCTTTTATCATTCTAGTTGCCCTTTTCTGCACTTTTCCCAATGCTATAATATCCTTTTTGAGGTGTGGTGACCAGAACTTACAGTGCAACCCTAAATAGAGTTACCCCTTCTAAACTCATTAACTTCAAGTGACTTAGAAGGGGGTAACTCTGCTAAGGACTGCCCTGCTGCCCTTTAACCCAAACCTGAAGTTGCTATACCTGCTCCTACCTACCGAATCCAAGTTTTACCCCAAACTTCTACCCCTAAACTAAACCCTACCTGTCCTATTGACTCTGTTAAGAATCGGAACTCTATATACTTATTTCTTTCGAGCATGTTGATGGAGGAGGAAGGGTTTCTTTACATCTTCTACAAAGCTACAAAGCTTCTACAAAGCCAGTTTGGTGTAGTGGTGAAGTGCGCTGACTCTAATCTGGGAAAATCGGGTTTGATTCCCCACTCCTCCACTTGCCCCTGCTGGATGACCTTGGGCAAGCCATAGCTCTGGCACAGCTGTTCTTGAAAAAGAGCAGTTTCTGTCAGAGCTCTTTCAGCCCCGCCTACCTCACAGGGTATCTGTTGTGTGGAGGGGAAGGGAAAGGAGTTTGTAAGCCGCTCTGAGACTCCTTTGGATAATGAAGGGTGGGGTATAAATCCAATCTCTTCTTCTTCTTTTACCTCACAGGGTGTCTGTTGTGGGGAGGGGAAGGGAAAGGAAAGGAGTTTGTCAGCTGCTCTGAGACTCCTTTGGGTAGTGAAGGGCGGGGTATAAATCCAATCCTTCTTCTTCTTCATATCAAGCTGTGACAATTGTTTTAAACACTGCAAGCACGGATTAGGGATGATGTCAAAGTGATTACTTGGTAATTACCTAATAGTTATCACTAGAAACCTGAAAGCAACACATAAAAGGAATGAGACATTTAAATCTAAGAGCCAAAATAATAAAAATTCAAATTGAACCCAAAGCTGCAAAGATGTATTTTAAATGAATCAGATGATCTAATACCAGAAATCTTAAAGACAGGAAGAAGAATGTGGAAACCAGGTGCCATTAAAATTGATAGGATGCGTTTCACTGGATATTTAGGGAACGCAAAATATCGGCCAAGTTAGGGACGTAAATGGTTTTGATGTGAAACGATGCACCCCTGCTTAGAAGCAAATCTCACCGAATGAAGTGTGACTTACTTCTGCGTGAAGATGAATAGAGCTGGGCTGGAAAGCTACAATCCTCAGCACCTTTACTCGAGATAAAGTCCCATCGAACTAAATGAAGCACTGAAATAGCTTTCTGCTGAAACACAGAATGGTCCTCGTCCAATAATACAGAAACCAAACAACAATCCAATAAAGCGTCTCAAGAAGAAAAAAAAGAACAGAAAGCTATGGAACGGTGTGCAGTTGGAAAGTTTGTTAAACAGTGATTCCCAGAAAAGGTGAACTGTATCTCTAAGTGTTTTAAAGTCAGGGAAAGTAGATGGATCAGCCCTGTTCTTGACTATGTAAAGATCTCGTTAATTCAGCTGATTGCAACAGGGATGTGTGGGAATTTATTCAAATACTATAGAATGCTGCCGCCCATACTTCACTATAGAAGTAACAAAGTTTAAAGTCAAATATCAAATTTTAGTTTATTATTGCTGTCAATTATCTCCAGCCTAACCTACTTTGTTGGGTTGTTCTGAGGATTTTGTGTCAGGGGACACCTTGGACAGTGCCTTAAGCCTGATGAAGAAAGGACACAGGTGTCACTGTTTAGGACCAGTGGTAACTGAGCAATTGTTCCCTTCCACATGAACCTATCTGGCAACAATGGTCATTTTCTGATGTCCTCCTCCATGCGCCTTCTGAAGTTGGGGAACAACCTGGACAGTGCCTTGAGCTTGCTGAAGGAAGAACACAGATGTCAATGTTTAGGACCGGTGGGCACCTGAGTGACTGAGCCACTTGGTGTAGCGGTTAAGAGTAAAAACTCTGATCCGTGAGAACTGGGTTTGATTCCCCACTCCTCCATATGCAGCTGCTGGTGTGACCTTGGGTCAGGCACAAGTTCTCTCAGAGCTGTTCTCTCAAGGGCAGTCCTTGAAAGAGCTCTCTCAGCCCCACCTGCCTCACAGGGTGTCTGTTGTGGGGAAGGGAAAGGAAAGGAGATTGTAAGCCACTCTGAGACCCCTTTGGGTAGTGAAGGGCAGGGTACAAATCCAATCTCCTCTTCTCCTTCTCCATACGAACATATCTGACAACAATGGTCATTTTTCTGAGGTCCTCCTCCATGTGCTTTCTGAAGCTGGGCAGATGGTCATGGGAGACTAACCTTTCCTCTAGTGCCCCTCCCCGCATTGTGGAATGCCCTCCTCAAAGAAAATTTGCCTGGTGGAATTTCTACTATCCTTTGGGAATAACCAAATGCAATCTTATTTCCCTGTGCTTTGGGCATTTTCCTTGTTCTGAATTGGTTATTCCCATCCCCTGTGATTGATTCTATCAGCTGCTTCATTTTTTAAAAAATCTGACCTTTGTTTAGCTTTATTAACTCTATTTTACAGACTTATTGATAATATCTATAGATCAAAATATACACCATATAAACAGAGAGTTTTTTTGGATATACATCATAGAAAGGTTGTAAAACATTAAAGAAACACAAAAGGCAAAAATCATACTGAGCACAATGATTTTCAATGGAATCAGTCTGCAAATTGAACTGTCGATCCAGAAAATTGGGTATGTGTGTGTGTGTAAACAGAAGAGATAATAGAATAAGATAAAAGGGATAACAGAATAAGACTAAAGATGTCCTGAGGAGCTGTGGTGGCTCAAGTGGTTAAGACGCTGAACTGCAGGCTGTGGAAGGCCAGTAGTTCAGCAGTTCGAGACCCGGGTGCCGCATGATGGAGTGAGCTCCCGGCTCTAGTTCCAGCTCCTGCCAACCTAACAGTTCGAAAGCAAGAAATTGCAAGTAGATAAATAGGTACCACTTCGGTGGGAAGGTAACAGCGTTCTGTGCGCCTTGGTGTTTAGTCATGCCGGCCACATGACCACGGAAAACGTCTTCGGACAGCGCTGGCTCTTCGGCTTTGAAACGGAGATGAGCACTGCAACCCTAGAGTCGGACTCGACTGGCTTTCGAGCAAGGGAAACCTTTACCTTTACCTTTAAAGATGTCCTATTCTATTCTATTCTATTCTATTCTATTCTATTCTATTCTATTCTATTCTATTCTATGATGTGCCAAAACCTACCCTCAACATCTTCACTATTTTTCTGAACGTTGTTGCCTTCCTCAGTGTTTGACCTAAACAGAAAACCTCAATCACTCTTTGAATCTTGCCTCAGGTGACACTTCTCGGGCAACCATTATTAAGACAGGCAAGGTTTAACCAGGTGGCACTCTCTGGAAATTTGTTTTATGTCCCGTCACCTCTCCTGGATCATTTTTCTCACACTGACCTCTCCACCTTGACTGTATTTTATTTTACTCTGTGGAAGACCCCCCCTCCTGCTTGGGAACTGGTTCAGCATCTGGTTCCTCCAGCTCTCCTGGTTGCATTCCTTCACTGAAGAAGGAAGCCTTTTTCGGTGTCTTTGAGCTACAAAGAGAAAGAAAACATCCATCAATCTAATTCTAAATCTGAGTGTGGATCCAAAAAACCCTAAATTACAGAGCCAGCTACATAAAGAGAAGACGTGTCTACAAATCTGGGGCAACCCTCAGACCTGGGGGGGGGGATGAAGGAAAGGGATGAAATCAAAGAGTTCAAAAATGCAAAGATCTCAGAAGATTATCTCACAAGACCTTAACATTCGATGTGGATTGCCTAAACAAATTCAGAAAACAGTCTGTTGGTTGCCTAGGTAAACCAAAATGGCTGCTTCAGAGGTGAGTTGGGGAGAGAAGGAACAGGCAGACAGGAAATTCAAGAAAGAAGATGGGGAGAGGCAGGGCTATTTGGGGGCAGAAATGCACAGGAATAGAGTTCCGGCTGGCTTCAGGGTTGGCCACACCCACTACACCCAAGCCAAGGGAAAGCAGTTTAAACTGCCTCCCCTCCCCTCCAAGGGCTGGCTTGTCTGGGCTCCTCACAGCCATGGGGTGCCTGGGCAAGTCAAGGTAAGGCATGAGGTGTGGCCTATTATGCTAATGAGCTTCACTGTCAGGGGTGTGGCCTAATTTGCTAATGAGTTCCTGGTGTTGGGTGTGGCCTATTATGCTAATAAGATCCTGCTGGGCTTTTTCCACAAAAAAAGCCCTGGGGAGAGGCATCAAAGTAAGAGTGGCCTGAAGGGGGAAAGAAAGATGGTGTAAAATAGAGATATGGAAGGAGGGAGGGAAGGAAATAGGAAAGAGGAGAAACTGTGAGGAGGAAGAAAGGTCTGAATTGAAAGTGGAAGGTGGGAGTCGGTGGGAGGGAAAGAATGAAGCAGGGGATAGGGGAAAGCGATGGGGAGCTTGAGGGGGAAGGGAAGGAGAGAGTCACTGTTGGAAGGAGGGTCAGCTGAGGGGGGGGATGAGATTTTCTACCCTGCAAGTCCCCGCAGGTCCCTGCTTGTCACATATGGATTACCGATATGGACTGGAAGCTGAAAGAGTCATGGAGTGTAGAAAGTGTGCCATGCGGGTGGGGTGTGTGTGCGCCATCAAATCTCCTAAAGCTACAAAGAGCCACCAGATTGTAGCCATCTCGCTCCCACAAAGCAGATCTGATTACTGTGATCCCTGCAGGAAAACCGGCTCGAAGGTCAAAGCATCGTCTAGATGAATCATTCCTTTCCCCCCTTCAGTTTCTGGAATGAAAGGAACCCACCACCCGTCGACGCCCCCATTTTCTTCTGAACAAGAACAGGAATATTTGTGGAACCCTGGAAAGGCACTTTTTCTGTCTGAGAAAAAAACCTCCTCTGGTCACCAAATGCTAAAATATCAGACGTTAAAAATATCTGGAGTTGCTTTCATCCCCTTTTTTTGTTTTACAGCCCACAGAGCAAGCACGTCTGTTGCATCTCTGCTCTTGATTTTGAGACATTAAAGCCAATGGCACATACAGGTCGCTTGCAGGCACTAGTCGGGTTTGTAGTCCCAGCACTCCCTCTGTTAAGCCATGCTCACATGATATCCAAACAGAGCCTCAGATCAGGACTACAGAGAACTGGGTTCAGATCCCCACCTTCTCTGGGTGACACCGGAACACTGATTCTGTCTCAGCCTCACCTACCACCAAGGGTTGTTTGTGAGTCTGCAGTGCAGAGGGGAACAACGTACACAGCCCCGTGGGTCTGGGAGGGAGGGTAGGACAAACATCTAATGAATTAACCAAACGCTATACCTTGCCCTGTTTTCCCCCCACACACTTTGATTCCTAACAGCCTTAGAGGCAGACATCTCTTTCCTGCTGCCCCAAATCCTTTTAAATAGAGAGGTTAGAGACTGAACCTGAGACTTGCCATATGCAAAGCATAAGCTCAGCCTCGGCACTGTGAATAGGGTTGCCAGGTCCAACTCGGGAAATATCTGGGGTCTTTGAGGGTGGAGCCAGGAGACTTTGGGGGTGGAGCCAGAAGAAAGGATGTGACATCACTCTGGGAGAGGGGAGGGAAGAAGCACGACTGAACTCCAAAGGG
Organism: Gekko japonicus; assembly: GCF_001447785.1. NCBI lineage: Eukaryota > Metazoa > Chordata > Lepidosauria > Squamata > Gekkonidae > Gekko > Gekko japonicus. Next base: position 105,452 of record NW_015172642.1, on the reverse strand, counting down.
AGTACTGGCCATCACGTTTAAAAGGACCCTGTTTCTTCTAAATCCCTCCATTGGAAATAATGGAGGATGGGGGCACCTTCTTTTGGGACTCATAGAATTGGACCCCGTGGTCCAGTCTTTTCGAAACTTGGGGGGCGGTTTGAGGAGGGGCACCTGATTCTATGCTGAAAATTATGGTGCCTCTACCTCAAAAATTAACCCCCCCAAGACCCGGATACCCACAAACCGATTCTCCATTATATCCTATGGGGACCAGTCTCCATAGGGTATAATGGAGTGCCCATTGGACATTTCCCTTCCCCCCACTTTCTGATAACCCTGAAGTGGGGGGAGGGGCTCCAAACCAGGTGATCCCCTGCCCCCAACTGGGGACTGGCAACCCTAACTGTGGCTGTACCATCCACTTTCTTCCAGATACAACACCGTTCACATGTCTAATAGAAATCCCCTTGTTTTTAACCTCCCGCAATCAGCTCTGCTCCTCCCCGGCAGTTAAAATATTTGTGAACATTCTGTGGCATCGCTGTTTCCAGGTCAATGGTGTGTACGTATGCCAGGGCTAACCCTGCACCAAACTGTACGTATGCGGGCAAAGGAATCTGGCAAGTGGACAGACAACGGGCACACTGTAGAAAACAACACTCCGAGAGCAGCAACATTCCTCCATCCAGATGGATTGTATCCCGAAGCATCCACATCTGGTCAGCTTGATGGCCTGACAACAAGAATGTGCCATTCAAATGGGAGAAGGGAAAGCGGTTTCCTCAGTCTGAAAACAATCTGCTCCCTAAAGGTCTCCAAATTCCTCACTACAAATATTCATGTTGGCTGCTTGGCCGATATTTGACAGCAGATGTGAAAAGGATCTAGGGGGTGACACCCTGCTCCAAATCAAAACCATCAAGAAATGGCTCCGGTCTTCGGGGCAGAGTCAAGCTCATGTCAAAACAGGCCCTACAGAACAGAGTCACCACCAGCGTTCCCTCTAAGCTGAGGTAGTGTGAGCTAGCTCACAGCTTTTTAGCCTCCGGCTCACATCTTTTTGTCTCAGCTCAGGAAGGATGGCTCCAGAGCAGACTAATTTATGCAGCAGCCAAATTGTCCGCTCACAACTTTAATGCCAGGAGCTCACAAAGTAGGATTTTTGCTCACAAGACTCCACAGCTTAGACGGAGCATTAGTCGCCACCAGCACGGTTGAACAGGTTGCAGAGCCAGGCTTGGCAGGAAGTGAGTGGCCAGACCCCAGATAGCTCTGAGGCTGACAACTTACTCCAATAGCTGATCAGGCCAAGCAAAGCTTACTAATAGTAGGGCAAGCTGAGATTTAGATAAAGAAGAGGAGAAGAAGAGAAGAGATTGGATTTATACCCCGCCCTTCACTCGGAGTCTCAGAGCCACTTACAAACTCCTTTCCCTTCCCCTCCCCACCCTGTGAGGTAGGTGGGGCTGAGAGAGCTCTTTCAAGAACTGCCATTTCAAGGACACTTGTCAGAACTATGGCTTGGTTCCTGGTGTTGGGTGTGGCCTATTATGCTAATAAGATCCTGCTGGGCTTTTTCCACAAAAAAAGCCCTGGGGAGAGGCATCAAAGTAAGAGTGGCCTGAAGGGGGAAAGAAAGATGGTGTAAAATAGAGATATGGAAGGAGGGAGGGAAGGAAATAGGAAAGAGGAGAAACTGTGAGGGGGAAGAAAGGTCTGAATTGAAAGTGGAAGGTGGGAGTCGGTGGGAGGGAAAGAATGAAGCAGGGGATAGGGGAAAGCGATGGGGAGCTTGAGGGGGAAGGGAAGGAGAGAGTCACTGTTGGAAGGAGGGTCAGCTGAGGGGGGGGATGAGATTTTCTACCCTGCAAGTCCCCGCAGGTCCCTGCTTGTCACATATGGATTACCGATATGGACTGGCAGCTGAAAGAGTCATGGAGTGTAGAAAGTGTGCCATGCGGGTGGGGTGTGTGTGCGCCATCAAATCCCCTAAAGCTACAAAGAGCCACCAGATTGTAGCCATCTCGCTCCCACAAAGCAGATCTGATTACTGTGATCCCTGCAGGAAAACCGGCTCGAAGGTCAAAGCATCGTCTAGATGAATCATTCCTTTCCCCCCTTCAGTTTCTGGAATGAAAGGAACCCACCACCCGTCGACGCCCCCATTTTCTTCTGAACAAGAACAGGAATATTTGTGAAACCCCGGAAAGGCACTTTTTCTGTCTGGGGGGAAAAAACCCTCCTCTGGTCACCAAATGCTAAAATATCAGACGTTAAAAATATCTGGAGTTGCTTTCATCCCCTTTTTTTGTTTTACAGCCCACAGAGCAAGCACGTCTGTTGCATCTCTGCTCTTGATTTTGAGACATTAAAGCCAATGGCACATACAGGTCACTCTCAGGCACTAGTCGGGTTTGTAGTCCCAGCACTCCCTCTGTTAAGCCATGCTCACATGATATCCAAACAGAGCCTCAGATCAGGACTACAGAGAACTGGGTTCAGATCCCCACCTTCTCTGGGTGACACCGGAACACTGATTCTCTCTCAGCCTCACCTACCACCAAGGGTTGTTTGTGAGTCTGCAGTGCAGAGGGGAACAACGTACACAGCCCCGTGGGTCTGGGAGGGAGGGTAGGACAAACATCTAATGAATTAACCAAACGCTATACCTTGCCCTGTTTCCCCCACACACACTTTGATTCCTAACAGCCTTAGAGGCAGACATCTCTTTCCTGCTGCCCCAAATCCTTTTAAATAGAGAGGTTAGAGACTGAACCTGAGACTTGCCATGTGCAAAGCATAAGCTCAGCCTCGGCACTGTGAATAGGGTTGCCAGGTCCAACTCGGGAAATATCTGGGGTCCTTGAGGGTGGAGCCAGGAGACTTTGGGGGTGGAGCCAGAAGAAAGGATGTGACATCACTCTGGGAGAGGGGAGGGAAGAAGCACGACTGAACTCCAAAGGGAGTACTGGCCATCACGTTTAAAAGGACCCTGTTTCTTCTAAATCCCTCCATTGGAAATAATGGAGGATGGGGGCACCTTCTTTTGGGACTCATAGAATTGGACCCCGTGGTCCAGTCTTTTCGAAACTTGGGGGGCGGTTTGAGGAGGGGCACCTGATTCTATGCTGAAAATTATGGTGCCTCTACCTCAAAAATTAACCCCCCCAAGACCCGGATACCCACAAACCGATTCTCCATTATATCCTATGGGGACCAGTCTCCATAGGGTATAATGGAGTGCCCATTGGACATTTCCCTTCCCCCCACTTTCTGATAACCCTGAAGTGGGGGGAGGGGCTCCAAACCAGGTGATCCCCTGCCCCCAACTGGGGACTGGCAACCCTAACTGTGGCTGTACCATCCACTTTCTTCCAGATACAACACCGTTCACATGTCTAATAGAAATCCCCTTGTTTTTAACCTCCCGCAATCAGCTCTGCTCCTCCCCGGCAGTTAAAATATTTGTGAACATTCTGTGGCATCGCTGTTTCCAGGTCAATGGTGTGTACGTATGCCAGGGCTAACCCTGCACCAAACTGTACGTATGCGGGCAAAGGAATCTGGCAAGTGGACAGACAACGGGCACACTGTAGAAAACAACACTCCGAGAGCAGCAACATTCCTCCATCCAGATGGATTGTATCCCGAAGCATCCACATCTGGTCAGCTTGATGGCCTGACAACAAGAATGTGCCATTCAAATGGGAGAAGGGAAAGCGGTTTCCTCAGTCTGAAAACAATCTGCTCCCTAAAGGTCTCCAAATTCCTCACTACAAATATTCATGTTGGCTGCTTGGCCGATATTTGACAGCAGATGTGAAAAGGATCTAGGGGGTGACACCCTGCTCCAAATCAAAACCATCAAGAAATGGCTCCGGTCTTCGGGGCAGAGTCAAGCTCATGTCAAAACAGGCCCTACAGAACAGAGTCACCACCAGCGTTCCCTCTAAGCTGAGGTAGTGTGAGCTAGCTCACAGCTTTTTAGCCTCCGGCTCACATCTTTTTGTCTCAGCTCAGGAAGGATGGCTCCAGAGCAGACTAATTTATGCAGCAGCCAAATTGTCCGCTCACAACTTTAATGCCAGGAGCTCACAAAGTAGGATTTTTGCTCACAAGACTCCACAGCTTAGACGGAGCATTAGTCGCCACCAGCACGGTTGAACAGGTTGCAGAGCCAGGCTTGGCAGGAAGTGAGTGGCCAGACCCCAGATAGCTCTGAGGCTGACAACTTACTCCAATAGCTGATCAGGCCAAGCAAAGCTTACTAATAGTAGGGCAAGCTGAGATTTAGATAAAGAAGAGGAGAAGAAGAGAAGAGATTGGATTTATACCCCGCCCTTCACTCGGAGTCTCAGAGCCACTTACAAACTCCTTTCCCTTCCCCTCCCCACCCTGTGAGGTAGGTGGGGCTGAGAGAGCTCTTTCAAGAACTGCCATTTCAAGGACACTTGTCAGAACTATGGCTTGCCCAAGGTCATCCAGCGGTTGGAAGTGAAGGAGTCGGGAATCAAACCCGGTTCTCCCAGATTAGAGTCCGCACACTTAGCCACTACACCAAACTGATGAGATGTTGATGAGAATTTGTTCCCCCCTCTTTTTCCGGTTTTGTTGAGTTATTTTGCTATTCTAACAGTTCCAATTTCTGGTCAACCTTTTTTTCCTGGCTAGAGGAAATGCTTTACCACTCGCAGAATTGTCAGGTCACTGTGAGGGTATTAGCAGCCCCCAGAGACTCTGCCCTTGTGGTAGAGCCGTAATTGAAACTTGACCTCATTGTGTATTTAGTAGCTATTCATATTCGTCTATAAAAGCTAAAAATATATATTACCTATGCTGAACAGGTTTCCTCGACGTACATGTGACTTTTGTGTGTTATATCTTGTGGCTGGTAATGACAGGCGTGTTACTTTGTCCATGGTAAAGTTTATATTTAATGACCCGGGGCAGTGATGTTTTGTCATCTTGGTGCTTGGGGGAGGCACAGTGGGAGGGCTTCTGGAGTTCTGGCCCCACTGGTGGACCTCCTGATGGCACTTGGGTTTTGGCCACTGTGTGACACAGAGAGTTGGACTAGAAGAGCCATTGGCCTGATCCAACATGGCTCCTCTTATGTGCTTAGAGAAGCATACATGTGGGGCTGTTGTTTTATTAGTTTTGCCAAGGTGCTTTGAGGCCTGCAGGTGCTCTGATTTTGAACAAGGCTGAGAAAGTTCCAATAAGGCCCAACCCTCCTTGGACAAGGAGTCATTCTTAAACGGACCATCTGGAGTCATGTATTCCTACAGAAAGTGCTCCGCCATCTCCAGCATTTGAGCCTCGGCCAGACTAGATGTGACGGTGCCTTATGTCAGTCATTGAGATGCTGCCGCCATTTTGAAATGACTTTACAAGGCCTAGCAGGGTTAGCCCTGGCTACTATTTGGATGGGAGACCTCCAAGAAATACCAGGGTCGGTCCTGGCTAGGATTTGGATGGGAGACCTCCAAGGAATACCAGGGTCAGTCCTGGCTAGTATCTGAATGGGAGACCAAAATAGTACAAAATTATCACAAATGCATGTATTTATTTATTACACAATAATTTTAAAACCGTTATGGGCCCAACTATAGCCTCAATACAGGATAAAATTGTACAATGCACACAAATGAAACCTTAATGCAACCCGACACATTTCAGCCCAACTGGCCTTCTTCAGTGGTAAAGCATGGATATTACACTTTGGCTCAATACTGCAATTATAATACTGCAAACAGTTAATCAATGGAGGACCAAAAAGGAGTTTTATAGTTAGAAGAAGAAGAAAAGAGATGGGATTTATACCCCGCCCTTCACTACCCAGAGGTGTCTCAGAGCGGTTTACAAAATCCTTTCCCTTCCCCTCCCCACAACAGACACCCTGTGAGGTAGGTGGGGGCTGAGAGAGCTCTGACAGAGACTGCTCTTTCAGGAACAGCTGTGCCAGAGCTTGTGACTGACCCAAGGTCACATCAGCAGCTGCAAGTGGAGGAGTGGGGAATCAAACCCGGTTCTCCCAGATTAGAGTCCGCGCACATAACCACTGCACCAAACTGGCTCCAAATCAATGACATAAAGCATAGAAGTATTATGGCGGCTTCATATGATATCGCCTTGTGTCATAGTCAGGTGCCAATAACCTGGGAGAAGTTTCAATTATATGCTTTCCAATTTTGGCCCAGAAGATACAGTCTCAAGAGCCATTGGCTTGATCCAACATGGCTTCTCTTATGTTCTTCTGTGCACTGTTTGTGTTTTCTGTTTATTTACAGAGAGATACACTAAGCCGAGGGGGATTAAGCAAGCGCCCAGCCAGATGGTAGTACTAGTCTTTGAATCAGCCCAGAACCACAGCACCGGCATCCTGCGGCAACCCTCAGACCTCGGTTTCCTTTGCAAGCTAGGCTGAAAGCCCCAAACGCTCCTCCTAAGCCCCCTTCCAGATTGCTTGCTTGCTTCCCTGCCCATCTGTCAGCATCCTATCTCCTGTTTGGGAAGGCTAATATTTGGCCAGTAAATGAGTCTACTTCAGGGATTCTTCCAAGTTCTTCCCCAGTTGGAATTCTCCCCAGAATAGGCTGTTCGGAGGCACGTTCTCCCTGATGCCAAATGGAAATGTAAGCATGTCCACTGGCCCATTTCCCAATGATAGAAACAGAGAAACATAGAGAGGGAAGTGACATCAAAGGTCATCCAGTCCAACTGCCTCCACAATGCAGGAAACCCACAACGACGCCCCTCCCACTCCCCCAGTGACTCCTGACCACAAGAAGGAACCAAAAAAACCCTCCAGGATCCCTGGGCCAGTCTGGCCTGGAGGAAAATTGCTTCCTTACCCCAAAGTGGTGATCGGCATTTCCCTCGGCATGTAAGAAAGGGCCCAAGAACTAAGCACTGAGGTAACCCTTCCTGCCTTCCCTCTCATGATCTGCCTAAGTTCACAGAATCTGCATTACTGTCAGATGGCCCTCTAGCCTCTGCTTCAAAACCTCCAAAGGAGGAGAGCCCACCACCTCCCGAGGAAGCCTGTTCCGCGAAAGAGCTGCCCTAATGGTCGGCAAGTTCTTCCTAACATTTAGCCGAAAACATTTAGCTGACGATTCGCCTACTCTTCAGCCGGTGTGTGCTGGATCATTTTTTAACAGGTGGCAAATCACAGTATGTACATTTGGTTATGTATTGTCATGACGGAAGGGCAGCATGCCACTCAGAGTGAAGACGTGCAAAATGCACATCACATCGATGTGGGAAAGTGCATTCCGGATGCATCTGCACGAACAAATCCCGCTGTCCAAATCAAGGGAGCAATATCTTGGGCAGAGCAACACTTGGCTGCTCCCTGAACTTTACAGGCTTCT
>NW_015172642.1:87239-97003 GCF_001447785.1 Gekko japonicus | reverse complement strand
TAATAATAATAATAATAATAATAATAATAATAATAATAATAATAATAATAATAATAATAATAATAATAATAATAATGTTGGCCTTGTCCTGGATGGCCCAGGCTAGCCAGATCTCATCAGATCTCGGAAGCTAAGCAGTGTTGGCCCTGGCGAGTATTTGGGTGAGAAATCCCCAAGGAAGTCCAGGGTCACTGCACAGAGCCAGGCAATGGCAAACCACCTCTGAACATCTCTTGCCTTGAAAATCCCACCGGGGGTCACCATAAGTTGGCTGCGACTGGACAGCACTTTCCACCACCAAGCTGCTTTGAGAACCTTAGGATCCAGAAAGGAAGATGTAAGTAGATACGCAGTGGATCGGTGGACAGATTGGGATCAGAACTTCGAATGTAGCAGAATTCATGGAACGTGCACAGAATGGAATGAGCCTCATTCAGCCAACGCTTTGCTACTCTGGACAGCTCCTCTCAGCTCTTCTGAAATGGCTCCTAGAGCTCTATAGGGACCAGTGTTCCCTCTAAGTTGAGTTAGTGTGAGCCAGCTCACAGTTTTTTAGCCTCCGGCTCACACATTTTTGTCTTGGCTCAGAAAGGATGGCTCCAGAGCAAACTAATTTATGCGGCAGCCAAATCACTCGCTCACAACTTTAATTGCCAGTAGCTCACAAAGTAGAATTTTTGCTCACAAGACCCCACAGAGGGAACATTGATAGGGACTCCAGCCCCTGATCCTAGAAGTACGAAAGTGGCTAGTTTATGGCTCCACACAGCTTTGCTGCCCTCACTGAACTGCATGAAGTAGACGGATACGGACAACGACAGCCGACATGGTGGCATGGTTAGAAAGATGGACTAGGACCTGAAAGACCCATGTTCGAATCCCCACTCTGCTACAAAAGCTTGCTGGGAGACTTTCGACCACTTACTTTCCCTCTCAGCCTACCAGATCTCACAAAGCGGTTAGTGTGAGAATAATGTGGAAGAGAATAATATTGTATGCTGCTTTGGGTTCTCCATGGGGAAGAAAAAGTGGGGTATGAAAATGTGCAATCAATAAAGACATAAAGACAAGGGCGTGACTGCATGCTCTAAAGAACTTCCAGATCTCCAAATGGGAGCAAGGACGATCAGTCGGCAGCCCAAGCAGTGAATTAATTCTGGACAACAGGGGAAGAAAAAAATGGATAGAAGTCTGAAAATGCCATTAAAGCCCTGACCTGGATAGCTATCGGAACCTAAGCAGGGCTGACTCTGGCAAGGTGCTTGGAAGGGTGACCTCCAAGGAATATCAGGGCCAGGATGCAGAGGCAGGTTATCAAACCACCTTTCGGAAACATTCTAGCTCCACTAGGGGTTGCCAGAAGTCACCATGACTTCCAGGCTCGCAAGCGCGTGCGCACACACACAAACTCACAGAAATAGTAAAAGAAGAAAATGCAGCGAATAATGTTGTCAATAGCTTTGAAAGCAATATTGTCAATGTACCCACACCACTTTTTTTCCTCCAAAAAAGAGCCCTCTCTGAACATCTGCACTGATTCAATGAGCTATAGTGTCCAACTGTCCACCTGGCTACTGATAATTCCCAGCACTGTTTTCCTCCACAGTTTGGTGTAGTGGTTAAGTGCACGGACTCTAATCTGGGAGAACTGGGTTTGATTCCCCACTCCTCCACTTGCAGCTGCTGGATGACCTTGGGCAAGCCATAGTTCTGTTAGAGCTGTTCTCTCAAGGACAGCTCTGGAAAGAGCTCTCTCAGCCCCACCTACCTCCCAGGGTGTCTGTTGTGGGGAGGGGAAGGGAAAGGAGTGTGTAAACTGCTCTGAGACTCTGAGTGAAGGGCAGGGTATAAATCCAATCTCCTCCTCCTCCTCCTCTTCCACCTCCCACAGAAGAGAAGAAGTAGAAGAGATTGGATTTATATTCCACCCTTCACTTGGAATCTCAGAGTTTGGTCAGGCTTACAAACTCCTTTCCCTTCCCCTCCCCACAACAGACACCCTGTGAGGTGGGTGGGGCTGAGAGAACTCTGACACAAACTGCTCTTTCAGGAACAGCTGTGCCAGAGCTTGTGACTGACCCAAGGTCACATCAGCAGGTGCAAGTGGAGGAGGGGGGGAATCAAACTCGGTTCTCCCAGATTAGAGTCCGCACACTTAACCACTACACCAAACTGGCTCTCCTTTGCCTCGTTTGCCCAGATTGCCTTTGAACTTGATTGGCCATGATGTCCCACCGGATTTATTCTGCTGGCATCCATGAGGTCATCACATAACCTGTATTGTCACAAGATGGCAGACAAAATTGTATGGGTCACCCACAGAATGGAAGAGCAGAGTGGGCAAACAGAACTGAGGACAGCGGGACCGAAAAATTGGTCCTGAGAAGAAGGGCTCCCCGAACAAAGCGAATGTTCTTCTCAATGACTGCCGAAGATCGCAGAAAACAGGAGACGCTTTCCAAGAGGTAGAGAACCTCACTCGAAACCAGGTAAGCCATTTCAGCCTGGCCCTCCCTGAAACGGAGGAGGCTCATCCATCACAATGACAACTTTTTACAAAACCCCCCAGGTTGGTAGAAAGAGGACACTTCAAAGATTTGCAGTTTTTCTCCAATTTGTACAGCGTAGCGCTGCATGGATGTGGTCCAACTGGCACGCCAAAGGAGGGCAGGAGGATAATTCAGAAAATCAAAAATAATAATAAAAGATGGAACAGAGCGCCGCAAACAGGCTGCAGTTTCTCTTGCTGGGATGTCAGACTCGTCTCTCCTTCAATGAGCATCTTTCCCGGGCATTCTAATTACCATGACAAACATCAAACAGCCGCTTGTGATTCTGCTGCAACCTTACTAGCAGGAGAAAATGTTTAACTTTCAAGCCACAGTGTTTTGCCACCGGCCTTCAGTACACCCTACGGCAGCTGAAGCACTCTTTGGTTATACTGAACATCCCAGTCTGTGTTCAGACCTCTTGAAGACCCAAGATGCGCATTCCAGAAAGGGTTGTCAGTCTCAGTTCCTATGATATCAAAAGCTGGCACAAGGCCATCTGTAACTTACCAAAAATAGTCTGAACAGGAGACTTTCCGCAAGGGTCAAAGCAAGGTTGGCTGCAGGTCTTCAGAGGACCTTTGACCAGAATTTCTAATGCAGGGGTGTCAAACATGTGGCCCGGGGGCCGTATCAGGCCCCCAGAGGGCTTCTATCAGGCCACCAGTGGAACTGGCTGTCTTCTGCTTCTTCTTCCAGTTCTGCTGCTGCTGTGTCATCATAGGTTTGCAGCCTACAGATACACACCTGAACAGCATACTCAAGATTGCAACAGCACAGACATTTTGATGTAATAATTTAGAGCAAGAGGTGTCAGTTATCAGACACTGTTAAATAAACAAAATATTGCAAGAGTGCTAATGTTTTAAGCATGTTTTTATTTTAAGTTAAAAAAATTTTTTTAATTGTGTTTGTGATCTTTATAAAGTTTATATCTCCGCTACCTGGAGCTGCGGTGGCTCAAGTGGTTAAGATGCTGAACTGCAGGCTGTGGAAGGTCAGTAGTTCAGCAGTTCGAGACCCGAGTTGCCCGCATGACGGAGTGAGCTCCCGTCTCTAGTTCCAGCTCCCGCCAACCTAGCAGTTCGAAAGCAAGAAATTGCAAGTAGATAAATAGGTACCACTTCGGTGGGAAGGTAACAGCGTTCCGTGCGCCTTGGTGTTTAGTCATGCCGGCCACATGACCACGGAAGCGTCTTCGTGGCCCAACAAGGTCTCATTTATGTCAGATCCGGCCCTCATAACAAATGAGTTCGACACCTCTGATTTAATGCATCCCTTCCATTGCGGTCTGCTTTAGTTTTTCCCCAACCCCAACTAAAGTTGCCAACCTCTAGGTGGGGCCTGGAGAGCTCCCAGAATTACAACTGATCTCCAGACTACAGAGATCAGTTCCTTTGGAGAAAAGGGCAGCTTTGGAGGATAAGCTCGATGGCATTTGACCCTGCTGAGGTCCCTGCCCTCCCCAGGCTCCACTCCAGACTCCACCTGGAAAAATCTCCAAGGATTTTTCAGCCCAGAGTTCACCATCATAACCCCTGCTATGTTGGAAGGTGCCAACTGCACTGTCCACTTCTTGCTCTGTCTGATCTAAAAGGAACATGAAAGTATCCAGCTTCATCCAAAAGGAAATGGGAAATTGGCCCTGAGACTCTATGACGCTGCTGTATACTGAGTCTGACCCTCAGTCTACCAAGGACAGAATTGTGAACTCTGACAGGCAGTGGCTCTCCAGGGTCTCAGGCAGAGGTCTTTCACATCGTCTGCTCCATGATCATTTCTTAACTGGAGATATCAGAGACTGAATCAAGACCTTCTGCATGCAAACCAGAAGATGCTGTACTACTGAGCCATGCTTATTTTGTCCTCCACTCCTCTAGTTTATCCTCTCGACATGCTTCTGAGTTTAGACGAGGGCGACAGAGATAGAAGCTGGGTGTCATAAGTCAGTCTGTGCTCAGTGACAGCACAGATTCCAGAGGCGAAGAGCTACCTGCAGCTGGCCATCAGCCAGTAACTAAACAACCGGATGCAGCTGGCTCTGTGCCAGGAGGAGAACAACAAGAGATCAGGTTACCAGCTGAGCAGAAGTCACAGCTTACAGCTGAAACCCAGCCAACGCCTTGTAGCTCTGAAGCAGTAAACAAGGCTTCAGAAGCCACTCCCAGCCCACCTAGCTCACCCACACTGTTGCAGTGCTGATACTATTAGAGGCAAGCTGAGTTGCAGGAAAGGAGGAGGAGGAGGGTAAGACTTCTGGCCCGTCGTCAGCTGTCAACTGATGAGACGGATGAGGAGTTCCAGGATGACTGCCAAGGAATTGGCTGGGAGTATAGCCTGTTAGAACTTAGCTGGGAAAAAGAAAAGTTTTGTGGATGCAACAAGTATACATTGATACTGTACCTCTGACCTTGCTGTTATTGGACCACTGGAATCTTGACCCTTGGACCAGACCTCACTATTGGCTTTTCTGGAACTCCTGGCCTTGGACTGAACTTGCTGCCTGAATCTCTTGACCCTAGACTGGACTTGGCATACCTGATCTCTGGAACCCCTGACTTTTGGACTGGACCCCGGCTCCCCTCTGTACCCTGGCTTGTGATTTGCCCTGCTGAATCCCAGCTCCTGCTTCCTGGGAGGGCTGCATCAGTACACTGGCCTATGGCTCTGCAGTGAGCACCCACAAGGAACTGGGGAGTTGAACCCAAGTCTTCTAGCCTCTCTGACCACTATACCACACTGCCATCAGATGGCAGAATTTATCACCATATGGGTTTAAACATTGGACAATGTATGACTGCCAAGGAATTGGCTGGGAGTATGGCCTGTTAGAACTCGGCTATAAAATCAGCTGGGAAAAAGAAAAGTTGTGTGGATGCAACAAGTATACACTAACCTTGCTGTTATTGGACCACTGGAATCTTGACCCTTGGACCAGACCTCACTATTGGCTTTTCTGGAACTCCTGGCCTTGGACTGAATTTGCTGCCTGAATCTCTTGACCCTAGACTGGACTTGGCATACCTGCTCTCTGGAACCCCTGACTCTTGGACTGGACCCTGGTCCCTCTCTGCACCCTTGCCTGTGACCTGCCCTGTTGAACCCCAGCCCCTGCCCCCTGGGAGGGCTGCACCAGTACAACAGGGGGCCTATGGTTTCTGCAGTGAGCACCCACAAGGAACTGGGGAGTTGAACCCAAGTCTTCTAGCCACTCTGACTACTATACCACACTGCCATGAGTGCACACAGCTGTAATGAGCATTTGAAGTGATTTTTTTTTCCAGACGGCAGAATTTATGCACCCCATATGCACCATATGGGTTTAAACATTGGACAATGAAGAAAGCTGACGGGAAGGAAATGGATTCCTTTGAAATATGGTGTTGAAGAAAGCAGGGCTATCTTGAAATATGGTGTTGGAGGAAGCAGGGCTATCTTTGGGCAGGAACGCACAGGAACAGAGTTCCGGCTGGCTTCAGAGTTGGCCACGCCCACTACAGCCAAAACCTCTGCGTGCCTGGCTACAGAGGGAAGGCCTGGAGAGCGACTCCGAGGCATGTGGGCCATGGGGGGGGGGCTCTGGAAGGATTGGGAAGGCATGCCTTCCCCAGCCTGTCCAAGGGCCGGCTTGCCTGGGCTTGCCGAGGGAAGGCATGGGGTGTGGCCTAATATGCTAATGTGACCTAATATGCTAATGAGTTTCTGCTGCTGGGTGTGGCCTATTATGCTAATGAGTTCCTGCTGGGCTTTTTCTACCAAAAAAAGCCCTGGAGGAACGTTTTATGGATACTCTGGACCGCCAAAAAGACGTCAGTGAGTTCTAGATCAAGTCAAGCCTGAACTCTCCCTACAGGCTAAAATCACTAAACTGAGGCTATCGTACTTTGGTAGAGTCACTGGAAAAGACAATCATGCTAGGAAAAGTGGAAGGCAGCAGGAAAAGAGGAAGAGACCCAACATCAGATGAACGGACTCAATCGAGGAAGCCACGGCCCTCCACTTGCAAGACCTGGGCACGGCTGTGGGACGCTCTGGAGGTCAATTCATAGGGCTGTCATAAATTGGAAGCAACTTGGCAGCATTTAACACACACGTAGGAAGCATGCTGGAAGGCACAGAGGACTTCCTATGGCCACGCCATGATGCATAACACATTTGGCATGGCGGCCGCATGGCTTCCACTGCTCTGAACTTGACACAGGTGTTGGTGGCGGCATCTTCCCTAGGCCTGTTTGGGCGCTCCTCCTCCGACGGAGCCCGGATCGAGCCTCGGAGGAAATCTTCATTCGAGCCACTCGCCTGACAAGGCATGCTAATGTGTCCTTTCGCTCCCCCACGGAAACGATCTGCACACACCTAGCCGGCACCCGGGCCGCCAATTAAAAACGCCAATAAAAGTCACAGGAGGGAAAAAGAGGTCATGTTTACTCATTACGGGAGGAACGGCAGCAACAGCGACCAACCCCCCCCCCTTCCGCTACATTTATAAGGTGTTGATTAAACCGACACAATCGTTGCCAATCATTGGGCTTCTCCCAGGGCTATAATTAAGTGACACCGCTTAATGAGAAGGAATTTCTGCCTTGATTAAACATATTGGTGTCGGACAGCTTGATGGCAGCCGGCGAGATGCTTTGCTTGTCGCTCGGGCTCCGTGCCCGCCATCTATGCAAACCGGAGCTGCTGCCCCTGCTGGGGTTCGTCCCGAATCACGCGTTTCTGGACTCGATTGCTTGCTGGCTTCAGGACCGCCAGTTGTTCATTAATCAGTTGCAGCCTGGAGATCTGGCTCCAGCTCTGAGTAGAGACTTCGACATCGATGACAGGACGGGGATTGCAGGAAATCATCCATATTCAAGTCGGGTTAGAACAGATAAAAGGAAGTACTTCTTCACCCAAAGAGTGATTAACACATGGAATTCACTGCCACAGCAGGTGGTGGTGGCTACAAGCATGGACGGCTTCAAGAGGGAATTGGATAAACATATGGAGCAGAGGTCCATCAGTGGCTCTTAGCCACAAGGTATAGATAGGAACTCTCGGTCTGGGGCAAGTGATGCTCTGTATTCTTGGTGCTTGGGGGGGGGCAACAGTGTGTGGGGGGGCTTCTAGTGTCCTGGCCCCACTGCTGGACCTCCTGGTGGCACCTGGTATTTTTGGCCACTGTGTGACACAGAGTGTTGGACTAGAGGGGCCATTGGCCTGATCCAACATTAGCTTCTCTTATGTTCTTATGAAAGAGAATCTCTCTCCCTCTCTCCCCCCCCCAATCTGAAGGGGAGGTGGAAGAGGATCTGCTAGAGAACCCAGTTCCCAGCCACAAGAATGCAGACCAGCTGGGCAAGCAATTTCAGAAGATCTCATGGGTCGTCCAGCTCACAAGCAACTCACAACTTTCCAAGCCAGAATTTGACTGATTTAAGCCTTGTGCTTTTTGTTGAGAGGCACTGAGACTCCAACAGTATAGCCCTAAACAGAGTTACCCTCTTGCAAGCCTGTGGACATCGAGGGGTGCACCTCGGTTTAGAATGACACTTGGAATGCTTTGCAACCCGGGGCTTATTTGAATCCAGGATTCTGGCTGTTTTGGCATGTGATGTTTAAAAAGATGCTCCTCGACTACATTTCTAGGGATGCAAAAGAAACCCGCAGGTTTATCTCTAGGGCTGCCAACCTCCAGGTGATGGCTGGAGATCTCCTGCAATTACAACTGATATCCAGGTGACAGAGATCACTCTACCTGGAGAAAATGGCCACTTTGGAAGTTGGACTGTATCACATTATGCCCCAGTTCCCATCCGCCTTAGGCTCTACTCCCCAATATCTCCAGGCAGGGCTATTTTTGGGCAGGAACGCACAGGAACGGAGTTCCGGCTAGCTCCCAAGTTGGCCACGCCCAGCAGGAACTCATTAGCATAACAGGCCACACCCAACAGCAGAAACTCATTCGGATTGGCTACATTAGGGGTGTGTGGCCTAACATGCAAAGGAGTCCCTGCTACAAACAAGGTAAACAGAATAACAAGAAAAAGGTGGGTGTGGCTGGATATCCACACTTCTGGTAACATGGAGGTGCGGCCTAATGTGCTAATGAGCTGTGCTGTCAGGGGTGTGGCCTAATATGCTAATGAGTTCCTGCTGTTGGGTGTGGCCTATTATGCTAATGAGTCTTTGCTGGGCTTTTTCTACAAAAAGAGCCCTGTCTCCAGGTATTTCTCAACCCGGAGCTGGCAACCCTATTCATCTCCCCATTTCAAGCCACAGCATTTCTAATAAGTTATTTAGAATCATAGAATCCAAAGTCATCTAGTCCAACCCCCTACACAATGCAGGAAAGTCACAGATACCTCCCCCTCCACACCCACAGTGACTGCTGTTCCATGCCCAGAAGATGACAAAGAACCTCCAGGATCTCCAGCCAAACTGGCCTGGAGAAAAATTGCTTCCTGACCCCCAACGTGGCGATCAGCATTTCCTTGGGCGTGTAAGGAAGGGCCATGAGAACTAAGCACTGAGGCAACCCTTCCTGCCCTCCCTCTCTCACTATCTGCCCAAGTTCACAGAATCCGCATTGCTGTCAGATGGCTATCTAGCCTCTGTTTGAACACCTCCAAAGAAGGTGAGCCCACCACCTCCCGAGGAAGCCTGTCCCACTGAGGAACCACTCAAACTGTCAGGATGTTCTTCCTAATGTTTAGCCGAAAACTCTTCTGATTTAATTTCAACCCCTTGGTTCTGGTCCGACGTTCTGGGGCAACAGAAAACAACTCTACACCATCCTCTCTATGACAGCCCTTCAAGGACTTGAAGATGGTTATCATATCACCTCTCGGTCATAATAAATTCTATTCTATCTGGTCTCACCTCTCAGTCGTAATAAATTCTCTTCTATCTGTTCTCACCTCTGTCCTAATAAATTCTATTCTATCCGGTCTTTCTGTGGTCTGTTTTCCTCTCCCTTTTGTTATCTTTTTAAATATACCCACTGTCTATTTCTTTTTCCCTCTCTTAGGATGTCATTGGGGTTCTCTGCTGGATATGTTCCCTAAGGGGGGATAGTACCAAGTGTCCCACTGTGACTGTTACAGTATCGCTGGCCATTCCTTTTTAGATTAATGGCTTAGAATGGTTGAGTGATATTTCTCTGAAATTTGTCTAAGGCAGGGGTCATTTAGTAGAAAAAGAGGTGCAGGAGCTCATTAGCATAACTCATTA
>NW_015172642.1:85753-85919 GCF_001447785.1 Gekko japonicus | reverse complement strand
TATTTCTTTTTCCCTCTCTTAGGATGTCATTGGGGTTCTCTGCTGGATATGTTCCCTAAGGGGGGATAGTACCAAGTGTCCCACTGTGACTGTTACAGTATCGCTGGCCATTCCTTTTTAGATTAATGGCTTAGAATGGTTGAGTGATATTTCTCTGAACTTTGTC
>NW_015172642.1:81107-85705 GCF_001447785.1 Gekko japonicus | reverse complement strand
CATAACTCATTAGTATGACTTATTTGCATATGCCACACCCCATGGCATCACTGGAAGTGTGTCAGAAGGCATCACTCAGGCCCCACTAGACTATTTCGGATTGCTAGCTATTGGGGGGGGGGATGTGCAGATCTGTCCTCACAGAGGAGGGAGAGCTTGTACCTGAATAAAACTTGGTTTTAAAGGTGCCACTGGACTGTTTTGGACTGGGGGGCCGGGGGTGGGCTCTGCAACTTACTTGGCTGCTTCTTGCTCTGACTGAGGACTGCTGGAAGCAGGGGGCGGGGCTTGTTGAATGTGCCCGCCCCCTGGGCTCTTTACTGCCAGAGGTCCGCTCCTGTGCGCTCCTGCAGGAAATGACCCCTTGTCTAAGGTGTTCCAAGATAACCGTGGGGGGGCATTACTGACTTGGGGGGAGTTTGAAGGAAGTGACCCCTCACAGTTGACAGGAGGGAGAGGTACGTGCCTCTGTGGGTGCAAATAAGAAAGAGCTACAACCGATTAACACAACGTTTAAGTCAATTTGATCAGGTCATTTTGCTCTATTAAAAACCTGTTTGCATTTTAGAAGATGAAAACAATGGTATGCGGACATTCGTTCTGTGCAAGGAGAAGAGACGCCCTTTGCAATGATATCCACTGGCACCTTCAGCAGAGAAATACCATTTTAAGTCTCTTTGATTTTCTAACAGACAGATTGATGTTCCTTCTAGTTTGCCATAGGGAGGAAAGCCAAAAACTGTGGCAAATACTGCCAGCTCATTCAGAAGAAGACGGAATAGTTGAATACGTCATACAGAGATAACACATGTTGATTGATGAAAAAAAGAGACAGATGGCTTAACAATGTATGTTTAAAAATCCATGCAAGACTGGTATACTAGTGTAGAGGAATGACCCAGATTTGGATTTATTTATTTATTTGGAAAAAGAAGTCACGGAGGAACAAAGCAAGGCTCCTTTGAACATTAAAGACATCCAAAAGGACCCAAAATAGACAGGTTCACAGCTTACATCCCTGAATTTTAGTGCATGCTGCAAGAAACACTGGTATAATGCACTTATTAAAGGTCAAAATGACTTCCATTTAAAGCACATTTGGTGTAGTGGTTAGTTTGGTGTAATGGTTACAAGAGTGTACTGTAATCTCAGAGAACTGAGTTTGATTCGCTACTCCCCCACATGCAGCTGCTGGTGTTACCCTGGGTCAGTCACGGCTCTCTCAGAGCTATTCTCTCAAGGACAGTCCTTGAAAGAGCTCTCTCAGTCCCGCCTACCTCACAGGGTGTCTGTTGTGGGGAGGGGAAGGGAAAGGAGATTGTAAGCCGCTCTGAGACTCCGTTGGGTAGTGAAGGGCGGGATATAGATCCAATCTCCTCCTCCTTCTCACGGCCATCCTGATCAGCCACCATTTTCCTGATCCTAACCGGATTCACCCATCCTTCAACCACTGATCCCACTTTGCTATCCACTTCCCAAGAAAGGAGCCGTTCCAAACTCCACGTTTCCCTTTTCGCCCTGTCTGCCGAATGCTCAGGGAAGCTCACTTTTGAAAAAGTGCAGTAAAAGCTTCTGGCCGGCCTCACCTGCCACTTTGCAGAAGAGGTGATGGATGGCAGCAAGACGACCCATAAAAGCACCCCTCCCAAGTCTCTTTGTCGGCATCAGACCCCTGCAAACCATATGTTCCTAATCTGCCCCGACTGTACTTGGCAGAACCCTCTTTTTTTTTATGAAGGCTCATTTTGCGGTCTCTGAAGACCCCATAAATATTTCCCCTACACAGGGAAGGTCTTACTGCATTAATGCTAATGGGATCGCCTTGCAAGGCAAACGGGAAGACTGCCAAATGCCCAACTCCATGGCATCTCTCCCTTTAATATTCACCGTCACTCTCTCTCCCAAGAGATAGCAGGAATATGATAACTTGGAGCTGAATCAGAAATGGCATGTGTGTGTTTTCAGGGTTACAGGGGCACTCGGGAAATTAGCAGATAAAGAACTGGTTTTAACCCTAGCTGAGTGGTTTTTAAAGTGCTGTCGGGAGACTATGTTTGGGGGGGCCCAACGCCCACGTGGAGACCAC
Organism: Gekko japonicus; assembly: GCF_001447785.1. Taxonomy (NCBI): domain Eukaryota; kingdom Metazoa; phylum Chordata; class Lepidosauria; order Squamata; family Gekkonidae; genus Gekko; species Gekko japonicus. The sequence continues at coordinate 83,619 of NW_015172642.1, read as the reverse complement.
AGAGGGAAACGCCAAAGAGCCAAGCTGTTCTTTGAAGTGCCAAGCATGGGTGAAGAAGTTATCCTAAACTGCTAGCCTCTTCAGCCGCACAAGGGATTGCAGTGGAAATCTCAAAGAAATACATGATTGTTTGCACCATCCCCCCCCCTATTTATCTCCCAGTCCTAATTGCAAAGGAGCAACTAGTTGCTGAGAGTTTTATTTTTCAAGTCACGCAATTGTCTTTGCCAGGGGTCATTTCGTAGAAAAAGAGCTAGGGGAACTCATTAGCATAACTCATTAGCATATGCCACACCCCCTGACATCAGGGGCCCGGTGGTGGGCCTGCAAGGCCAGCGGAAGTGCGAGGAAGCCCCGCCAAGGCCCTCCCTGGCCCCAGGCAGGCAGGGGTGGGGAGAGGCGGGGACGAAGCAACTTACCCTCCCTCTTCTCCTGCCTCCTCCTGGCTGAATGAGGGCCCGAAGCGGGGCGGCTGGAAGCAGGGGGTGGGGCTTCGTCATGTGCCCCGCCCCCGTACCTCACCCAGGGGGACTGCGATCCCCCGCGATCCCCCCTGAAATGACCTCTGGTCTTTGCTTTGTATTGTAAAGCATCCTGACTTGGGTGGCCCAGGCTAGCCCAATCTCATCAGATCTCAGACCTTAAGCCGGGTCGGCCCTGGTTAGTATTTGGATGGGCGACCTCCAAGGAATACCAGGATCATGACACAGAGGAAGGCAATGGCAAACCACCTCTGAATGTCTCTGGCCCTGAAATCCCTATGGAGTCACAACAAGAAGAGGAAGAGGAGATTGGATTTATACCCCGTTCTTCACTCAGAGTCTCAGAGTCTCAGAGTGGCTTACAATCTCCTTCCCTTCCCCTCCCCACAACAGACACCCTGTGAGGTAGGTGGGGCTGAGAGAGCTCTTTTCAGAACTGTCCTTGAGAGAATATCTCTGATGGAACTATGGCTTGCCCAAGGTCATCCATCAGCTGCATGTGGAGGAGTGGAGAATCAAATCCGGTTCTCCCGGATTAGAGTCCGTGGGCAATGTTCCCTCTAAACTGTGGAGTCTTGTGAGCAAAAATTCAACTTTGTGAGCTACTGGCATTAAAGTCATGAGCGAGCAATTTGCCTGCTGCATAAATCAGTTTGCTCTGGAGCCCCCCTTCCTGAGCTGAGGCAAAAATGTGTGAGCCAGAGGCTAAAAAACTGTGAGCTGGCTCACATTAACTCAGCTTAGAGGGAACACTGTCCCGTGGTCCTTAACCACTACACTAAACCGAACCCCAAGCAAGTGGTTGTTCCTCTCTTCTTCCTCCTCTGCCCGCTGGGCCAGAGCTGGAGTTGGAAGAGGTGCGCTTGGGGGGGCCCTGGATCGAGGAGATATGCAAAGATAGCAGATGGCGCTGAAGAAGCCGGTAGGTAGCAAAGGTCTCCGTTCAGTACACCTCCCACAGCAGGTAGAGGGCCACGAGGCAGTGCAGCAGGGACAAGAGACTGGGCAGCAAAAGAGTCCACCTTCCAAAGTGGCCATTTTCTCTAGGTGATCTGATTACTGTCACCCGGAGATAAATTGTAACCCCAGGAGACCCCCAGCCCCACCTGGAGGTTGGGAACCCTAATGTATACTGAATTCTCTCCATCGAAATTTCCCGCATCTGCTTTGCACAGACAGGACTTTCTACACGTCACGTGCTCGGGATTATTAGCAAGGCCAACGCTATGCTGGGGATTATTAGGAAGGGAATTGAAGACAAATCAGACGGTATCATAATGCCCCTGTTTAAATTGATGGTGCGACCTCATTTGGAGTACAGTGTACAGTTCTGGTCACCACACCTCAAAAAGGATATTATAGCATTGGAAAAAGTGCAGAAAAGGGCAACTAGAATGATAAAAGGGCTGGAACACTTTCCCTGTGAAGAAAGGTTAAAGCACTTGGGGTTCTTTAGCTTGGAGAAACGACGGCTGATCGAGGTTTACAAGATGATGCATGGGATAGAGCAGGTCGAGAAAGAAGTACTCTTCTCCCTTTCTCACAATACAAGAACTCGTGGGCACTCCATGAAATTGCTGAGCGGTCGGGTTAGAATGGATGAAAGGAAGTACTTCTTCCCCCAAAGAATGATTAACACATGGAATTCACTGCCACAGGGGGTGCTGGCGGCTACAATCATGGATGGCTTCAAGAGGGAATTAGATAAACAAATGGAGCAGAGGTCCCGCAGGAGCTATTAGCCACAAGGTATAAATAAGAACTCTGGGGCAAGTGATGCTCTGTATTCTTGGTGCTTGGGGGGGGGGCAACAGTGGGAGGGGCTTCTAGTGTCCTGGCCCCACTGCTGGACCGCCTGATGGCACCTGGTATTTATGGCCACTGTGTGACAGAGTGTTGGAGTGGATAGGCCACTGGCCTGATCCAACGTTGCCTTCTCTTATGTTCTTATGTTCTACCAGTAGTTCCTGTCTTCCCCCTCCTCCTCGGGTTCACCAGTGTGCACACACTTTTGTATGAGCGCAGAGGTC
>NW_015172642.1:79886-80964 GCF_001447785.1 Gekko japonicus | reverse complement strand
TGGGGCTCGGCAGTGGAGCTGCAAGGCTGCTGGGGGCGGCCGGGACCGTTGGGGGCAGGGTGTGTGGCCTTATGACACACTTCCGGTGGTGTCAGGGGGTGTGGCCTTATGACACACTTCCGGTGATGTCAGGGGGTGTGACATATGCTAATGAGTTATGCTAATGAGTTCCCCTAGCTCTTTTTCTATGAAACAACCCCTGTATGAGCGGATAACATGCAAGAGGGAAAAGCAATCCTGTCACACTTGTTTTCCTACATATAGTTTCACTGGTCACTTTTGCATATCAGGAAGGCATCAATAAGTAGATACGGAACCGGTTTGAACCCAGCTAAGTGGCTTTTAAAGTGTCATCGGGGAGCACACTTGGGTTGGACCCCCTGCCGAAACAAAAAGTATAGAGGAAAATGAGGATAAGTGGAAGGAAATGAAAACTGAAACAGAGTTGACAGGCGCCAGTTCCGGAATTGATTTCAGAAATTCTCTGTGCAAAATCAAGAGGAAGGTGGAGAAAAATGTCGACTGAGCAAGCCCAAAGCATAACGGCCGAGCACAAGCAGGGAAATCAATTTATCCCTTAGTTTTACTTGGTTGGAGCTAGGGTTGCCAGCTCCAGGTTGGGAAACAACTGGAGGTTTTGGGGGTGGAGCCTGTGGAGGGCGGGGTTTGGGAAAGGGAGGGACTTCAAAGGGGTATAGTGCCATAGAGTCCACCTTTCAAAGCGGCCATTTTCATCAGGGGGACTGGTCTCTCTTGCCGGGAGATCAACTGTAAAAGCAGGAGATCTCCAGCCGCTACCTGGAGGCTTGACCAAACATCCAAAAGCAACCTTGAAAAGTGAAAACAAAATCTGTTTTTTGCAAACTCTGCAGGGTTTATGTCCCGCTCGTAATTGCATGTCCCTTAATGGCAGAGGTCATTTCGGGGGGGAACGCGAAGTGCAGGGAGGCGGGGCACATGACAAAGCTCCGCCCCCTGCTTCCGGCCGCCCCGCTTCCAGCCCTCATTCAGCCAGGAGGAGGCAGGAGAAGAGGGAGGGCAAGTTGCTTCCTCCCTGCCTCTCCCCACCCCTGCCTGC
>NW_015172642.1:57977-79761 GCF_001447785.1 Gekko japonicus | reverse complement strand
TGCAAGTAGATAAATAGGTACCACTTCGGTGGGAAGGAAACAGCGTTCCGTGCGCCTCGGTGTTTAGTCATGCCGGCCACATGACCACGGAAACGTCTTCGGACAGCGCTGGCTCTTCGGCTTTGAAACGGAGATGAGCACCGCAACCCTAGAGTCGGACTCGACTGGCTTTCGAGCAAGGGAACCCTTTACCTTTACTTACTTTACTTGCACTTTATAACTTGTCATCATACTATAAATATTTTTGCAAGAAAACAGATTTCGTTTACACTTTTCAAGGCTGCTTTTGGATGTTTGGCTGTTCTCATTACTGGCGACCTTCTCCTTGCTTGTTCCCTACCTGGAGGCTGGCAGTCCTCGTTGGACCAGAAAAATAGTGTCTACCTTGCAGTCTATACGTGGGGTATCCAAGGAAGGGCGACCCCAACAGGAGCCTGGAGATCTCCTGGAATGACCACTGCTCTCCAGACTACAGAGAACAGTTCCTAGCAAGGGAACCCTTTACCTTTACTTACTTTACTTGCACTTTATAACTTGTCATCATACTATAAATATTTTTGCAAGAAAACAGATTTCGTTTACACTTTTCAAGGCTGCTTTTGGATGTTTGGCTGTTCTCATTACTGGCGACCTTCTCCTTGCTTGTTCCCTACCTGGAGGCTGGCAGTCCTCGTTGGACCAGAAAAATAGTGTCTACCTTGCAGTCTATACGTGGGGTATCCAAGGAAGGGCGACCCCAACAGGAGCCTGGAGATCTCCTGGAATGACCACTAAAGCGGGCAACCTCCACCCCTCCAGGGAGGATTTTTTAACAGAGCTCTTTTTGTAGCCGGAACTCCTTTGCATATTAGGCGACACACCCCTAATGTAGCCAATCCTCCAAGAGCTTACAGTAGCTCCAGTAAGAAGAGCTCTGTAAGCTCTTGGAGGATTGGCTACATTAGGGGTGTGTCGCCTAATATGCAAAGGAGTTCCGGCTACAAAAAGAGCTCTGTTAAAAAATCCTCCCTGGAGGGGTGGAGGTTGCCCGCTTTAGGGCCCCCCAATCCGCCAGCCCAGATCCGGCCAATGGGGGAACCCCACCCCCAAAGTGCCTGGATTAGGCCGATGTGCCTGGTGCGACGATGTCACCTGGAAGTGACATCATCGTGCTGGGCACGTCACCGGCGTGATGCTCTAGCATTCAGCCCGAAAACTCTATGGTATCATAGAGTTTCTAGCCAGATGCTAGAGCATCCCCCCAGTGACGTGCCTAGAGCGATGACATACTTACGGGTGATGTTATCATGGCGCACGCAAGCAAAGATCCCGGAACAGGAGCTTCTCCCTCAGCCTGAAAAAGGTAGGGACCTGGGAACCCTAAATGTTTCGGAGGGTGGACTCTATGATACTATGCCCTGCTGAGGTCCCTCCGCTCCCCAAATAATGCCCTCTCTGGGCTTCACTTGGAGAAACGATGGCTAAGGGGTGACATGATTGAGGTTTATAAGATTGTGCATGGGATAGAGCAGGTAGAGAAAGAGGTACTTTTCTCCCTTTCTCACAATACAAGAAATTGTGGGCACTCCATGAAATTGCTGAGCAGTCGGGTTAGAACAGATAAAAGGAAGTTCTTCTTCACCCGAAGAGTGATGAACACGTGGAACTCACTGCCACAGGAGGTGGTGGTGGAGGCCACAAGCATGGACAGCTTCAGGAGGGAATTGGATAAACATATGGAGCAGAGGTCCATCAGCGGCTATTAGCCACAAGGTATAGATAGGAGCTCTCGGTCTGGGGCACGTAATGCTCTGTATTCTTGGTGCTTGGGGGGGGGGCAACAGTGGGAGGGCCTCTAGTGTCCTGGCCCCACTGCTGGACCTCCTGGTGGCACCTGGTACTTTTGGCCACCATGTGACAGAGTGTTGGACTAAACGGGCCATTGGCCTGATCCAACACTGGCTTCTCTTATGTTCTTAAATCTCCAAGAATTTCCCAACCTGGTGTTGGCATCCCAGCCCCACAACCTCTGTCCCCTCAGGCCTTCTAGCTCCTACGCCTTGTCCTTCAGCCCTAGATGGTCTGACCGTAGGAGTGGCTCCACCTCCACAGAACAAGGCCTGGGGGGAAAGACGCCACCCAGTCGGATTATTATAAATTAAAATGTCAAGCTGTTCCCTGTAATGCTGCCGCGGCTTCATTACCGAGCAGGAGCGCCTCTGAACCCACGACCTCCCGATTCAAAAGGCACCGTAACCGAGCACTGAGGCCCCCGAGCCAAACAGAGAGTCCGAGCACGTGCTCGTAACCCAAGACGAAAATGGTTCCTTTTAATCACCGTTGCCCTAGTTTTACATTCGGCAAATGAGCTCTAATAAAAAACGAGAGAGAGCTCTTTCCGTACTCGTGCCAGCGGAAACGACAACAGATAGCAGATGAAGAAGAAGCCGCTGAAAGGGAAGCCCCTGGCCTTTGCACATGAACGCAGACCATGCGCTAGATGTGGAACTGCACTCTGAGGTTCGGGCAACCCATCCTTTGCTTCAGACAAAGGCCCCCAAAGGCAATGGTTGCATCTGCTTTTCCTCCGCGGGGGGAACGTTGAAAAGAATCAAGAGCAAACAAAAGGCTCCGCCGAGAATTCAATCTGACCTCTGCATCAAGAGATGGGTACTTTCTCATCTTTCGCAGCGCTCGTTACGGCCGCAGTTCTAGGCTATGCTGTCATTTCGACCGAAGTCTCTCCTCCCCAAACAGGGTTGCTATCCTCCAGGTGGGGCCTGGAGCTCTCCCAGAATCACAAGTAATCTCCAGACTACAGGGATCAGCTCCCCTGGAGGAGGATGGCCGTTTCGGAGGGATCCTCTCTTTAGAATCGGATCCCTCACTCCCTCAAACACTGCCCTCCAAAGCCTCTGCCCCCAAATCGGCAGGGATTTCTAAATGCAGAGTTGGCACCAGTGTTCCCTCTAAGAGAGCCAGTTTGGTGTTGTGGTTGTGCGGACTCTAATCTGGGAGAACTGGGTTTGATTCCCCACTCCTCCACTTGCCCCTGGCTGGATGACCTTGGGCAAGCCATAGTTCTGTCAGAGCTGTCCTTGAAAAAAGAGTAGCTTCTGTCAAGAGCTCTCTCAGCCCCACCTACCTCCCAGGGTGTCTGTTGTGGGGAGGGGGAGGGAAAGGAGTTTGTAAGCTGCTCTGAGACTCCTTCGGGTAGTGAAGCTTCTTCTAAGCTGAATTAGTGAGAGCAAGCTCACAGGTTTTTAGCTTCCAACGCACACATTTTCCCCTTAGCTCAGGAAGGAGGGCTCCAGAGCAAACTGATTTATGCAGCAGCCAAATCGCTCGCTCACAACTTTAATGCCAGGAGCTCACAAAGTAGAATTTTTGCTCACAAGACTCCGCAGCTTAGAGGGAGCATTGCTTGACACCCCTATCCCCAAAGGATGTAGAAGAAGAAGAGAAGAGATTGGATTTATACCCCGCCCTTCACTCGGACTCTCAGAGTGGCTTACAAACTCCTTTCCCATCCCCTCCCCACAACAGACACCCTGTGAGGTAGGCGGGGCTGAGAGAGCTCTTTTGAGAACTGCCCTTTCAAGGACAGCTCTTGTCAGAACTATGGCTTGCCCAAGGTCATCCAGCAGCTCTGTTTAGAGGAGTGGGGGAATCAAACCCGGTTCTCCCAGATTAGAGTCCGCGCACTTAACCACTACACCAAACTGTACTCCAAACTCCACCCATTGGACCCATCCAGCTTTGCCCACCTGTGATTCCCCACTGATGGATTTCCTAAGGACCACTTTATTTATTTACTCAGTTTCTACCCTGAGTTTCTCCCCAGTGGGGAGCCACAGTGACTTACATTGTCCTCCTCGCCACAAGAACCCCGTGAGGTAGGTTAGGCTGAGAGCATGTGACTGACCCAAGGTCACCCAGCAAGCTTCTATGGCACAGTGGGGATTCAAACTTTGGCCCTCAGCGTTTGGCCCACTTTGGCCCTCAGCGTTAAGTGGTCCTAAAGAAAGACTCCTCCTTTTGCAATTGTGAGTAGTAGCGGAGCAGAAGGCTGAACAGAGGGACTGAGGAGTAGAATCATGGAACCATAAAGCTGGACGGGGCCAGAGGCCATCTAGTCCAGTCCTCTGCTCAATGCAGGATCAGCCTAGAGCATCCCTGATGACCGTTCTTCCCACTGTCGCCTGAAGACTGCCAGTGAAGGTCATCTCACTACCTCCCTAGGCAGCCGATTCTACTACTGGAGAGCCAGGTTGATATAGTAGTTAGGAGCATGGACTCCTCCACATGCAGCTGCTGGTGTGACCTTGGGTCAGTTACAAGTTCTTTCAGAGCTGTTCCATCAAGAGCAGTTCTATCCCGCCCTTCCCAGATGGGCTCAGGGCGGCTTCCAACAGCGGCAAATGCCATAACAAACAGTTAAAACAGTGTAACAGTTAAAACAGCCTAGAGCATCCCTGATGACTGTTCTTCCAACTGTTGCCTGAAGACTGCCAGTGAAGGTCATCTCACTACCTCCCTAGGCAGCCGATTCTACTACTGGAGAGCCAGGTTGATATAGTAGTTAGGAGCATGGACTCCTCCACATGCAGCTGCTGGTGTGACCTTGGGTCAGTTACAAGTTCTTTCAGAGCTGTTCCATCAAGAGCAGTTCTCGAAAGAGCTCTCTCAGCCCCACCTACCTCCCAGGGTGTCTGTTGTGGGGAGGGGAAGGGAAAGGAGATGGCAAGCCGCTCTGAGACTCCTTCGAGTAGTGAAGGGCGGGGAATAAATCCCATGTCCTCCTCCCCCCCTCCCCCGCCGCCTCCAAACTTCTGAGCTTAAAACCAAATATTCTCATTCAGAGGCTAACATTTCAGAGACACTCAACTATTTATGAAAGCGAGGTCCAGGTGAAAGGTTTCTAGAAATTTAGGCTTGGTCATGGACTGATCATTTGAAAGATTTCTGTGCCGTCATTTGGAAAAGATGTCCACGGCGGCAAGAAACAATAAGACAGAAATCCCGGATTTCCCCATCTCTTTCTTTGAAGGCCCATCTGGAAACGCAGCTGTCCTACCAACCGAGGACATCCAGCTCTGAAGCCGCTCTTCCGTGGCTTCCCAAGGTCCCGGCACCAGGCTGTTAGGTAGGCCTTTTAGAACACCTTGTTTGTCCTGCCAAGGACGCAGGGGCTGCTGAGACATGATTCTCAAGTTGCAACTTCTGGGGGAATTGTGGCCTGAACAGGTGCAGTGCCCCCGGCAGCAAGGTGAGGGCCCTGGAAAAGGTGCAGAGTTTACATTCGGCACGCGGAGAAGCTCCTCCCCAGGGCTAGCGGCTTCGGAGGCGCTTGCTCTTTGGGGAAGCGGGAACAGCTGTCCGCGTTCCATCCAGGGGCCGAGACACCGGGCAAAGTCAACGGCTCAGCATTCACGCTCTCCCAGAAGGGTTTCCCCCCCCTTTGTGTCTCAGTTCCCAGATGGTCAACATCAGGGTCCAACCGGCTGAGGCATTTTAGAAGAGAAAGGTTTTACAAGCCTGATGAGGGACAGTTTTGGGAGAGGAGAGATTTTTCCGGAGGACTGCACATTACCTTGCTTTTTTTTTAATGTTCCCAAGTGCAAATGGATGTTGGTTTTTTAAAAAATTACACGGGTTGCCAGTTCTCCTGTGTATTAAATCCAGCATCAGGGATGGGCTCTCAAGAACAGGAATGGTCCCACCACAGCTCAGATAGCATAATCCAAGATTTGTATATATTGGTAACACTTCACCCCGGCCTAAAAATTAGATCCTACCATCTTCTGGGGGTTGCCAGCACTGCCTTGGCAAATGCCGGGAGTTTGTGAGGACAGTGCCTAGGGACTGTGAAGTTTGGGGAGGATATGACACTACTTCTCGGCAATGCTCTAGGAATTTCCCCTAATCTCTATCGTAAAGACCATAGAGATGGGAAGAAATTCCTATGGAAGCCATTTTTTCCTCATGATTCTCAGTTTCTGCAGGGTGAGGGACTGGGGCTGAGGGTGAAGGTTTACCGATCATGGGATGGAAATTGCAAGCTCTCTCAGCCCCACCTACCTCACAGAATGTCTATTGTGGGGAGGGGAAGGGAAAGGAGTTTGTAAGCCACTCTGAGACTCCGAGTGAAGGGCAGGGTATAAATTCAATCTCCTCCTCCTTCTACTTTGGGCAGTGAAGGGTGGGATATAAATCCATCCTCTTCTTCTCTTCTTCTTCATTGCAATTTGAACACCTCTTCTGATACCAACACTTCTCTCATGCCATAATACTTCTATTTTGTATGGATTAAGTTCCAGTTTGTTGGCCCTCGCTGAGTTCCTCACATATACTGCGATATACAGATTGAATGCCCCAGCACAAACTAAACCCTCAGCATGAAGGCACGCTAGCTGTCAAATAGAATATGCTATGATACATTCGAACTAACTTAAGGAACCCTGGAAGCCTAGCAGGGGTGCCTCAGCGTCAAGGTTAGCTTCACCATCACCCCCGTTGATCTGCCTTTATGATATGCTGCTCCGGGGAAATGTCAGGTGTTTTCAGCACGATAACTATCATGCCACACTGGTGCATGTGTGCAGAGGGTGGTGGGTGAGTGCATGAGGGGGCAACAATGCGCCTTTCCCCAGGGCCCGAAGGAAAAAAATAATCCCTAACCTATACCATCCGGTTTATTTTTGCTTCCCTCCCCGTTCGCAGGCGACTGTTGTTCATCGGAGCAAAGCGTGCAATGACCTTGGGGAAAAGAGGTGAAAAAGAGCTAAAAAGCTCTTCATCAAAGAGATTCAAGGACTCCAAAGGCAAATATATGTATTCTAACCACACAACTCTGCACAATTCTCCAGAAAGGCAAAAGCAACGGATGCCCATTCGGGATTTCTACTTATTAGACCGTGAAACAGCAAAAGACCTCATAGCTGTCAAAGGCCAGAGCTGCAATTCTCCATAGGACTTTCCTACCCCAGGCTAGCCGAATCGCATCGGATCCCTGAAGTTGAGTAGGATTGGCCCGGGTTAGTACTTGGATGGGAGACCAACAAGGAAGTCCAGGGTTGTTATGCAGAGGCAAGCAATAGCGAATCACCTCTGTACATCTCTTGCCTTCAAAACCCTACAGGGTTGCCCTAGTTCGGTGTAGCGGTTAAGTGCACGGACTCTAATCTGGGAGAACTGGGTTTGATTCCCCGCTCCTCCACTTGCAGCTGCTGGATGACCCTGGGCAAGCCATAGTTCTGCCAGAGCTGTTCCTTGAAGGACAGTTCTCTCAGAGATCTCTCAGTCCCACCTACCTCACAGGGGAAGGGAAAGGAGTTTGTAAGCCGCTCTGAGACTCCTCCTGCTCCATCAGCTGTGACCTGATAGCACTTTCCACCACCATACACTTTCCACTGTGTTCTGCCCCCACTGCCCGACTGTTCCTTGCAGGCCAACACTTTGTCAGTCAGTTCGTCCTTCGATTAACAGTTTGGGATGCAATGCGTGGGAACTAGGGTTGCCACCCCCCTGCTGTGGGTGGGGGTTCCCATGCCCCTGGGGCCCACCCCTTGCTGTCAATCAGCTGACCAGTGGGGGAACTTACCAGCAGGGAAGGCTGGCTTAGGCTGCTGTTGCCAGCGACATAGCGATATCACTTCCAGTGTGTACCGGAAGTGATATCATGCTGCTGATGTCATGGCGACGCTCTGGAATCTGGGCAAAACACTCTATGGCAGACACCATTTTTACCACAGAGGTTTTGCTCAAATACCGCTGCATCACTGCAATGTTGGCGACACGATGACATCATTTCCGGTGCATACCGGAACTGACGTCACCTCGGCTTCCCTCTCGTTCCTGGTAAGTCCCCCCCTTGCCAGTTACCAGGAGAAGTCAACCCTAATGGAAGCCCACCATTTCTACAATGAACCCTAGCTCCCAGAAACCACAGTATTTTAAACTGAATTATCGAGTGGGTGCATACATTCACATACTGGTGTCCAAACCAGGTCTCCAGGAGGTTACTGGTCAGCGAATGACTTATTTGAAAGGAGGAGCCACAGCTGGTTCTTTGAACATTTACCTTGCCTGTGAAGGCCCCAGGTTCAATGCCCAGCTATGTGATCTCAGATACTGTGAAATATTCCTCTCTATCTGAGATCCTGGGAAGAATCGCTGCCAGGAAGAACAAACCATAATGAACCAAGTGAGCCAGTGCTCTTACTGATTAGATAGGTATATGTTTCCATGGAGAATCGCAGCACCCAAGCTCTTCTCTTGAGTGGCACATCTCTCCTCTGCTGCAAAAGGTTCGGGCGGTATAACTGAGAGTGTCAAAATGTTAACACTTGAAGCTGGATGAGTCACTGTGCTTTTACATCACGGAGATTAAGGGATATTCGACTCGGAATGCAACAGGTCCGCCTCCGCGTGACACAAGAGTCTCAGAATCTTTCACTCCCAGCCCTTCCCTACATCCCTCCAAGGAGCAAAAGTTTCCTGGTGTATCCGGGAAATTGCACACATGTCAAAAATTGCTCTCGTGTCGAGAAGTAGGCCATGCAGAGTCAGAAGCTGGTGGAGTAAGTCAGAGGCAGAGCCTTGAGGAATCCGGCTACGCAGTTGCAGAGCAAAGATTACATGCAGCAGATAAAATATCTGGTGGGTCAGAGGTCCATCAGTGGCTATTAGTCACAAGGTATAGATATGGACTCTGGGGCAAGTGATGCTCTATCATCTTGGTGCTTGGGAGGGTCAACAGTGGGAGGGCTTCGAATGTCCTGGCCCCACTGATGGACCTCCTGATGGCACCTGGTATTTCTGGCCACTGTGTGACACAGAGTGTTGAACACTGGATGGGCCTTTGGCCTGAGCCAACATTGGTGTCTCTTATGTTCTTATGTTCTTATGACAAAGGAGAACTCAGACAATATAGGCAGTGGTATTGGAATTCAGATTGTGACTATATGAAACCCTCTGATGTAACAAAGGCTGTTGTTTGCCAATGGGGTACACTTAGGGTTGCCATCTCTAGGTTGAGAAATTCCTGGAGATTTGGAGGTACAGCCTGAGGTTGGAGTCTGGGGAGAGCTCGATAGGGTACAACGCCATAGAGTCCACCCTATAGAGCAGCCATTTTCTTCAGGGGGAACTGATCTCTGCAGTATGAAGATCAAATTTCAGGGAGATCCTGCGGTCCCACCTGGAGGTTGGGAACTGGAGATACAGTATCCCTGCAACTAGCCACTTTCCCCTTCCTTCTGCTTCTTGCACTAATAAATGAAAAACGTGACGTTTTTTGACTGCCCCCCCCTCCTTGGACTGCCAGGAGATCAAATCAGTCAGTCCTCAAAGAAATCGACCCTGACTGTTCCCTGGAAGGCCAGAGACTGAAGCTGAAGCTCAAATACTTTGGCCACCAGGTGAGAAGGGAGCACTCGCTGGAGAAGACCCTGATGCTGGGAAAGACTGAAGGTCAAAGAAGACAGGGACGGCAAAGGATGAGATGGTCGGACAGTGTCATAGATGCAACAAACATGAAATTGAGCCAACTTCAGAGGACGGCGGAAGACCAGAAGGCCTGGCGGGATCTGGTCCATGGGGTCGCGAAGAGTCGGACTCGACTCCGCGACTGAACAACAACAAAGTGGGGTCAAAAAGACTGTCGGGTTTTTACCCTGCCCGTCTTCCAAAGAGCTAAGAGCTGTGGACAATGTTCTCCTTCTCCTCATGTTATCCCACAACAGCCCCGTGAAAGAGGTTAAGCTGAGAGAGAGTGGTTGGCTCAAAGTCATTCAATAAGTAGCGTCGACAGCTCCAGGCTGGGAAATTCCTGGAGGTTTCGGTGGTGGAGCCTGAGGATGGTGGGGGATGTGGAGGGGAGGGACTTTGGTGAGGTATACCGCCACAGAACCCACCTTCCAAAGCGATCATGCTCCCAAGGTGAACAGGTCCCCATTGCCTGGAGATCAGCTGTAATTCCAGGAGATCTCCAGTCACAACCTGGAGGTTGGCAACCCTAACTCAATACTTAAGAAGGGGCCCAACAAAACAAGACATTCCTGAGTTCACCACAGGGACACACTGCCTTTTCAAGGAAGAAGTTGCCGCCTGGGAACCAAGGCTCCCACTAAGCCGTGGAGACTTTTGAGCACAAGTTCTACTTTGTGAGCGGCTGGCACTAAAGTTGTGAGGGAGCCACTTGGCTCCTGCATCAATCAGTTGACTCGGGATCCCTCCTCCCTCAGACAGAAATCTGTGAGCCAGAGGCTAAAAAACTGTGAGCTAGCTCACACTAACTCAGCTTAGAGGGAACACTGCTGGGGACTCCCTTAAACTGTCCCGTGGGGGGCCGATTCTGGATGGGACCCGATCACCACAGCACTGGAGGAGGAGAGGAACCCTGCCCTCCCCTCCCACCGTTTTATCTGACCCACAACAGTGCTGGAGGGGGCTGTCATTTGCCTGTATACCCCATCAGCCCCATTTGGGTCAGAATAAGAGTGTGGGGGGGAAGCATCCCCTCCCCACTCCACGCCAACTAGAATTGGGCCCACAGTTTAAGGGTGATCCGGGGGGGGGGGACTTGCTCTTTGAAATGGTAGCATGTCCCTAGCTTGAGCTCAGGGGTGCCCCTTTCATCTAGTTTGGCCCTGGGTAGGGATTCGAACCTGGGTCTCCTACTCCGACCCTCTAACCACCACACCACACTGGCTCTCATGTTTCTACTTTTATTTTTTGTCTATAAGATTTATTTGGGATCTGCACAGTCATTTTTTGTTTGTATTCATTAGAACATAGGAGAAGCCCTGTTGGATCAGGCCAATGGCCCACCCAGTCCAACACTCTGTGTCACACGGTGGCCAAAACCCAGGTGCCATCAGGAGGTCCACCAGGGGGGCCAGAACTCCAGAAGCTCTCCCGTGATTGCCCCCCCAAGCACCAAGAAGTCCATCTTGTTTCATAATTGTTTTATGTTAGTTATAACACTTATCACACCTGTTTTGGATTCTCTGATCTATCCTTCCTTCATGTCTGTAAGGAGATCATCCTCACAACACAACCATCAGCTTATCAAAAGGCATATAAAACCATCCAATGTTCACTTGGTCCTGAAAAGTACACAGAGGAAGTGCCAGATGGACCTCAAGGGGTTGCGGCTCAAACAGGAGGCCACCATTCAGAAGACCTATCCATGTCTTCTTCTATCAATGGCTACTAGCCATAGTGACTGGGAGGAACCTCCACATTCAGAGGCACCAAACCTCTGAATCCCAGAGCCAGGAGACAGCAGCAGGTGAAGGCCTCAGCCTCTCTGCCCTGTTGTTGGCCCTCCGGAGGAATTGACTGGCAACTGTGTAAGACAGGATGCTGGATGATGGACTAGATGATCCAGCAGGGCTCTTCATATGTTCTTATGAAGGCCTCAGCCTCTATGCCCTGTTGTTGGCCCTCCAGAGGAACTGGTTGGCCACTGTGCAAGACAGGATGCTGGACTAGATGGACCATTCTGCTGATCCAGAAAGGTTCTTCTTATGTTCTTATGACCCTAGGACCTTTCTCAGCTCAGAAAGTGGTGGCACTTGGAGAAAAGCCCCTTTAGAAAGTCCTGGTTGGATGGGCAGGTTTATTCAGGAATTTCAGTGGCTCTAAGGAATCTTATTATTTTATTATTTATTAATTTTTTATTGCATTTATACCCCGCCCTCCCCGCTAACGAGCTCAGGGCGGCTCACATTGGGCACAAAGTGCATACAATGTACAAGTTTACAGAATACAAGTACAAATTTAAAACAGGCTAAAATCAGTTCTGCGAATGCATAAATAAACTCCTGATATCTTACGTAGCAGGGGGAAGGCTGGGGGAATGGAGGATGGAATGGAATGGAGATGGAATGGGAATGGAGGATGGAATAGAATCTTACGTCTATGTGACCTTTGGAAATGAGCATGAAGATCAGAGGTGGTCCGTCAAAGTTATTTCGCAAAGAGAGTCTTTTTCCACTGGGGTTTGAAGATAACATGGGAATGCAGCTGTAAACTGTAAGTCCTATTTTTGGTACATGTGTATTTCATGTCTATAATTAAAAAAAAAAATCACCCTGCCATCCCCACCTGCAAACCCAAATGGTCCATTCAGACCCAAGGCTTAGATAACCTGGTTCCTCTGGTTTAGCGCTACAAAGCCCAGAACGAAAGCAAAGGTAACCCTGTTTTCTGAAGTTTTTTTTTTTAAAAAAAAACAATTGACCGTAATTGATCAAACAGCTAGAAGAATTTTAAAGCAAAGAACTCTTTATTATTTTTTTCCCCTCCAAGGTGAAAATGGAATGTGAAATAACAACAGACAGAGGTCCTCAGGCGGCGGCGTTTGCTCGGCAGAGGTTAGCCGAATCGCTTTTGTGCTTCGGTATCTGCTAACAATAGCAAAACCACTTTGAATTTAGAAGGTGTTCAGAGCTGCTCCAGATTGGGGGGGGGGATGGTTTGATGCGATCCTCATCTGAGGACGCACGGCACACCGGAGGGCGGCAAATTAAAGGAATCCTACATGACTTGAGGGACCACGCTGAGGTCGAAGTCTGGGGTTCGGAGGCCAGATATGCACGTATCGATCTAAAAAAAGAACAGTCAGATTTGAGTGCCAGCGATGTTATGTGTGCGCACGCACCAATGTTTTCCTCCATGATGAATGAGTATTCTGGAATGGAAAGAATTTTGGAATGGACATTTCAGCCAGAAATAGAGTCCGAGGTGTAGGATTCTCTGCACTACGGATGTCCATAATAATGAGAAAGCTTGGTTTGATATTGCAAAACCCAGGAAAAACTGCACAATAACTAATTGAGGCCACAGCTATGCAGTAGGAGAAAAAAATGGTGGCTCTGGCCAGTCAGTCAGTCCTTTCTGCAACACGTCTTCACCTTTCCCGATCTCAGGATGCCAGGTTCCCTTGGACACCGGCGGGGAGAGGAGAGTGCAGAGTTGCCAGCTCCAGGTTGGGAAATTCCTGGAGGTTTGTGGGTGGAGCCTGGGGAGGACAGGGACTTCAGTGGGGTACAGTGCCATAAAGTCCACCCTCCAAAGTATCCATTCTCCCCACCCCAGATAAACTGATAAAGATAAAATTTAGCTTGGAGAAACAATGACTGAGGGGTGACATGATCGAGGTTTATAGGATTATGCATGGGATAGAGCAGGTAGAGAAAGAAGTACTTTTTCTCCCTTTCTCACAAGACAAGAACTTGTGGGCGCTCCGTGAAATTGCTGAGCAGTCGGGTTAGAACAGCTAAAAGGAAGTACTTCACCCAAAGAGTGATTCACACATGGAATTCACTGCCACAGGAGGTGGCGACGGCTACAAGCATGGACGGCTTCAAGAGGGAAACAGATAACCATATGGAGCAGAGGTCCATCAGTGGCTATTAGCCACAAGGTATAGATAAAAACTCTCAGTCTGGGGCAAGGGATGCTCTGTATTCTTGAGGGGGCACTGCTGGACCTCCTGATGGCACCTGGTATTTTTGGCCACTGTGTGACAGAGTGTTGGACTTGATGGGCCATTGGCCTGATCCAACAATGGCTTATGTTCTTATCTCTGTAATCTGGAGATGAGCTGTAAGTTCCTTAGGCCCTACCTGGAGGCCAGTATCCCAGAGGTCCAGTAATGTCTATTAGCCACAAACTCTCATTCTGGGGCAAGTGATGCTCTGGATTCTTGGTGATTGGGGGGGTCAACAGTGGGAGGGCTTCTAATGTCCTGGCCCCACTGGTGGACCTCCTGATGGCAGCTGGTATTTTTGGCCACTGTGTGACAGAGTGTTGGCCTGGATGGGCCATTGACCTGATCCAACATTGGCTTCTCTTATGTTCTTATGTAGCCTGATCACCTGAAGCCACTAGGCTGAGTGTTTCCTTGCCCTGCCATTGGCTGTCGATGTTGTGAAGAAGGAAAGGCTCAGCTTAATAACACCGGGACCTGTGGGAAGCTGAAGAACATGTCAGGAAAGGGGACAACTGCCCACCTCACTTGTCACTAAGATAGACCGTGCAACAAACCAAGAAACAGCCGTCTAAAGAAGAAGAGACTGGATTTGTACCCTGCCCTTCACTACCGGAAGGAGTCTCAGAGCAGCATACAATCCCTTCCCCTCCCCACAGCAGACACCCTGTGAGGCAGGTGGGGCTGAGACAGCTCTTTTGAGGACTGCCCTTGATAGAACAGCTCTGAGAGAACTTCTGACCGACCCAAGGTCACACCAGCAGCTGCAAGTGGAGGAGTGGGGAATCAAACCCGGTTCTCCCAGATTAGAGTCCGCGCTCTTAACCACTACACCAAACTGGCTCTTAACCACTACCCCAAAGGGACAGGAGGTAGAGACTCAGAGGTGACAGAATACTGGAGTGAGAGGTACTCTGAAGAAACTTCACATAACTTAAGAGCAGACTAGAACATATTTAGGGAGCAGACTATTACATGGAGAGGTTGGCCAGCATGGCTAAAGTTGGGTAGAAAAGGGCACCAAGTCGCAGCCCACTTAGTTATCCCATAGGGCAGTGATGGCGAACCTTTTAGTGACCGAGTGCCCAAACTGCGACCCAAAACCCACTTATTTATCGCAAAGTGCCAACACGGCAATTTAGCCTGAATACTGTGGTTTTACTTTAGAAAAAACAACTCACACATGAACTTCAGATGATCCAAACAAAGTAAGGAAAGCAATCCCAAATGCTTTCACTTACTTAAAATTATTTGGCAGAGAATTCGACACTTTAATGATGGTCTGGGCCTGGCTAGGGCGATGGCACGCGTGCCCACAGAGAGGGCTCTGAGTGCCACCTCTGGCACCCGTGCCATCGGTTCGCCACCACTGCCGTAGGGTTTTCAAGGGAAAAGATGGACAGAGGTGGTTTGCCGTTGCCTGCCTCTGTATTGCAATCCTGGATTTCCTTGGTAGTCTCCCATCCAGGTACTATCCTGGGCTGACCCAGCTTCGCTTCTGAGATCTGATGAGATTGAGCTCACTTGGTCCATCCAGGTCAGGGAAAAGGATGGAGGGGAACAAAGTGTACAGGAAGAGGAAGAACTGAGGAGGCATAGGGTTGAAAAGAAGGGAGGAAGTGGTAAGAACATATGTTCTTATGTTTTCTTATGCTTGTATGCTCTTAAAGAACTCTTTAGATTAGGCTTCTCCCTCTCCTTTCTACTGCATCCTGAATGTGAACCGAATCTACTGGAGTAAATGTTAGTTTTACTTTTGCAGTACTCTTCTTGGGGGATTTATTTCACTGCACACAATATCATGCTTCTAAGGGCTTTCCCGCATTCTCATTTTCATAGCTTATGTGTTCCTGTTGCTTCGGGTCCCAGCCTCCCCCATTCCGCACATATTTTGCTCCCTCTAGTGGTTGATTCAATACTACACCAGTTTATGTCCAGCATAAAAACCTGCAGTTTAAAACTGCAGGGACTGGACAAATTCTGCTATATTAACCAAATATCCCTATCCTAACCAGCTTCCCAGACTTGTTTAATTTCAGTATCATATGCCTTCTGACCTGTCCTGGTAAGTAGGGACAGGAGAAGGCATGAAAAGGAACATCAAGGCTGGCTTTAGGGTCTTTAGATGTGCAGGTTTAGGTGCTGTACTTACACAGTGTCCCTCAAAAGGAATTCTGCCAGTTGCAACCACAAAATGGCTGTTGTGGGTGGCGGAGCTGAAATGTCGGGGATAAAATTTCAGGCCATGAGGTTCTGCATAACACTGATTGGAGCTCTCCAGCCTTTCAGGCAGAAGCTGTGTTTAGTGGAACACTTTTGAAAAAATGAACAGATTGTTTAAAATATTTTTTCCGTATGCACAAGTACACATAGGGAAAGGAGTTTGTAAGCCGCTCTGAGACTCCAAGTGAAGGGCGGGGTATAAAGCCAATCTCTTCTTCTTCTTCTTCATAGCAAGCTAGCAAAAAAAAAAACACTCATGTGGCAGCTTCTGTTCGATCTCCAGTGACCAATAAGAAGCTCTGCTGGCCCCAGTCATTGTCTAAAAATGCTTGACAGACATCAGGAAGGGTGTCAACAGACACCATGGTGCCCATGGACATCACGTTGGAGACCCCTGCTCTAGTGCTCCTCTATGCGTCATAGTGCACCCAAGCCCTGCCTCAAACCTCAAAGCCATCTCAACTTGGTGGTAGCCAAGGTAGTAGACCCAGACACTGGTGCCTCTTCCAGGGCTCTTTTTGTAGAAAAAGCCCAGCAGCAACTCATTAGCATAATAGGCCACACCCAACAGCAGAAACCCATTGGCATATTAGGCCACACCCCTGATAGCACAGCTCATTAGCACATTAGGCCGCACCCCCATGTTACCAGAAGTGTGGCCATCCAGCCACACCCACCTTTTGTTTGTTATTCTGTTGACCTTGTTTGTTGTCCAAACCCAGGGCTTTTTTTGTAGCAGGAACTCCTTTGCATGTTAGGCCACACACCCCTAATGTAGCCAATCCTAATGAGTTTCTGCTGTTGGGTGTGGCCTATTATGCTAATGAGTTCCTGCTGGGCGTGGCGAACTTGGAAGCCAGCCGGAACTCTGTTCCTGTGTGTTCCTGCCCAAAAATAGCCCTGCCTCTTCCTAAGAAACTCCATTTTCCATTTCTGAGCCACCATGCAACAAAAAGCTTACTAGAACATAGAAGAAGAGGAAGAAGAAGAGGAGGAAGAGGAAGAAATTGGATTTATACCCCGCCCTTCACTTGGAGTCTCAGAGCGGCTTACAAACTCCTTTCCCTTCCCCTCCCCACAACAGACACCCTGTGAGGTGGGTGGGGCTGAGAGAGCTCTCTGAGAACTGCTCTTTCAAGGACAGCTCTGACAGAACTACGGCTTGCCCAAGGTCATCCAGCAGCTGCAAATGGAGGAGTGGGGGATCAAACCCGGTTCTCCCAGATTAGAATCCACACAACTGAACCACTACACCAAACGGGTTTAATCTGTCACCCACAACCAGAGTTGAAGGGGTGTCGAGTTTCACATTATTGATCTGAAGGACCGCCCCTTTCCTTGGCTGCAGTCTTCCTGTCCATCCGTCGAGTAACATTTAATCTTGCTCACTGTTAATATTTTCCAGCATCCTCATCTTTTTCCGAGTCCAGCCGCTCTGTCGATACTCATTAGGGACCGATGTAAAAAGCTACCTCAGCTGATCTGTTTAATCGCTTGCCTCTCCACATTTCCCCTCCATCCTTCTTGTAATCCCACGATTTATTATCCCGGCTAATTGCCCATTCCCTCCAAGTCAACTTGTTGGCTGGCTCGGCCGTAATTCAATAACATTCTTTTCTAAAGCTGATGGTGTCCGAAGCTGAGGGGGGAGAAGAGACAAATTCAACTGTTTGTGGAGTACTGGATGAAAAAAAAAGAGAACTTCGTTGGCTCATCATCCCTTGTCTGTCTTGTATGCTTATCCCACTCGACAACACCTCTGATTTAGTCCTTTAATACCTACCCCATCAAAGTTAACGATGTAGCAGCCAAGTCATGGAATTGTGCTTCAAATGCCTTGGCTTACTGTTTTAACCCCACCATAGATCAGTCATGGTACAATTCCCTGTGAATAAATGCTGGGACCCTTCCCTGAAGGGGAGATCAGTTCCCATGAAGGAAATGACAGTTTCAGATGGTGAACTTTATGAGACACTATAGAGTCTAGGAGAAACGGAAGTCCAAGAATGATATCACGTCTCCCCTATGCTTGGTGTAGTGGTTAAGTGTGCAGACTCTAATCTGGGAGAAGCGGGTTTGATTCCCCACTCTTCCACTTGCACCTGCTGATGTGACCTTGGGTCAGTCACAAGCTCTGGCACAGCTGTTCCTGAAACAGCAGTTTCTCTCAGAGCTCTCTCAGCCCCACCCACCTCACAGGGTGTCTGTTGTGGGGAGGGGAAGGGAAAGGAGTTTCTAAGCTGCTCTGAGACTCCAAGTGAAGGGCGGGGTATAAATCCAATCTCTTTTCTTCTTCTTCAGAGCGGCGGACTCTAACCTGGAGAAGCGGGTTTGATTCCCCACTCCTCCACCTGGAGCCAGCTGGGTGACCATGGGCCAGTCACAGTTATCTCAAGAGCAGTTCTCTTATTCAGCCCCACCTCCCTCACAGGGTGTCTTTTGTGGAGAAGAAGGGAAAGAGATTGTAAGCTGCTCCGAGACGCCAAGTGAAGAACTCTCCTCCTTATCCTTCTCCTACTCTGCTCCCTCCAAGCACTTCACCCAAATCTCCAGGAATTTCTCAAGTCAGGGTTGGCAGTCCCATTTCCTGGGGTTCAGTGGGACCCCCCGCCCCCTCAGAACAGCATAATGTGAGATCATGCAGTTGGGAGCAGGGAGAGTGAAAACTGCCCGACCTCCACGGACAGCAGAAGCTATTCTTCTGATTGTGTAAAATGGCTGTTGGGTACAAGTCCAATGGTGTGGGATGGGACCGAAGGCATGTGAGAACTCCTAGCAGCAGACTAAGTTAAAGGACTGGGGGGTTGGACGAGATGGCCTGTTTGGCCCCTTCCAACTTTATGGTTCTATGATTCTGTGACCAGACACGGTGTGCAGACTGACTCTGTGGGTCTTTCTGAAAAATGACCAGGGGAAGGGTATGAATTTGATATTTCCCAAAGGCTGAAAATGATTAAGGCTGACCTTCCCATCACTCATTACCCTGACAGCAGTAATCTGTTGGAAATATGTGTGTGTTGCAAGGTCTAATTCAGTCATTATAGGGTTAATCTGTTTATCTTGTGTGCTGTTGTTTAGACTGACCTGGAAGGGAAACCTGGCACAGAGCCAATTCAGAGCCAATGGGAAGAAAGCCCGGGAAATCTAAGTCTGTTTACTCACAATCATTGGTTAATGTATTCAGGTGATTTCCTTCTAGGGGTCAAGAAGAATCTCCATTGCTGTTGTTGTTGAGAGACCGTGTGGTTGGTCTGTCCGGTAGCTATATAGTCATTGTTGTTGTTGTTCAGTTGCACAGTCGAGTCCGACTCTTCGCGTCCCCATGGACCAGGTCACGCCAGGCACTCATGTCTTCCACCGTCCTCTGAAGTTTGCTCAATTTCATGTTCATTGCAGCTATGACACTGTCTAACCATCTCATCCTTTGCCGTCCCTGTCTTCTTTGACCTTCAGTCTTTCCCAGCATCAGGGTCTTCTCCAGGGAGTGCTCCCTTCTCATTTGGTGGCCAAAGTATTTGAGCTTCAGTTTCATTATCTGGCCTTTCTATGTAGTCATAGGTCTGTTATTTTGTAGATTTCCCTGTGAACCCTTCCCTTAGAAATAAAGGTTTTTACACAGAAATAAATGCCTCCACTCCAGTGAAGCAAAGATCCATTGCAAACTCTGAATATCTAAGTATTTTTGCCATTTTTTCCAACATATTCAACTGTTGGAACATCCCAGGTGAAAAAATATATATTAAGTCAAAAACTTCTGTCTGAGCTGCAACGTTTCATGGGAATGTCTCCCCTTCCCTTCCTCCAAACAGCTTTGAAGAATGAAGTCTCGCTCAGTGCTGGACGATCCCATCCGCGTCCCCCAGCTCGACTAATCACACCACAGATATATGCAATCTATGTGTAATAAATGACCATCAGGGCTTTACATAAATCTCCTTATGTCTGAAAAGGATAAATGTAACGCAAACATCCCATAATTCAGTGGCGTCGTTCGCTATAAATAAATATATATTTTTTGAAAAAGGCCAAAAAGATGCTGCTGCCGGTTTTTGCTACGCTTGCGAAGGAAGGCAAGACACAACGCTGACGGGGGGCTTGTCAGAGGTTTGAAAAAGATGGATCAGACGAGCACTCCGTAAAGTTTATGCGCTCGTGTCAAGGCAGCCTGGCCTGGTTGGTAACAAAAAGGACTGGAACTGAGAGCTTCTACGTCTCCAGGGCCTGTACGGCAGAGATGTTTCACCAGGCTTGTAGTTGAGGGCAGTGATGGGAGGTTAAGACTGGCACCCTCTCTTTTTTGGTGTAGTGGTGAAGTGTGTGGACTCTAATCTGGGAGAACCGGGTTGGATTCCCCACTCCTCCACTTGCAGCTGCTGGATGACTTTGGGCAAGCCATAGTTCTGACAAGAGCTGTCCTTGAAAGGGCAGTTCTCTCAGAGCTCTCTCAGCCGCACCGACCTCACAGGGTGTCTGTTGTGGGGAGGGGAAGGGAAAGGAGTTTGTAAGCCACTCTGAGACTCTGAGTGAAGGGCGGGGTATAAGTCCAATTTCTCCTCCTCCTCCTCCTCCTCCTCCTCCTCCTCCTCCTTCGTCTTCTCCTCCTCCTTCCTCTCTTCCTTCTCCTCCTGCTTCTCCTGCTTCTTCTCCTTCTTTGCCCCTGCCCTGCCCTGCGGGACAGTGGCATAGGCAAAAAGGAGGGCTACTTTATTGCCGCATTGATTGGTTTTGACTTTCCGTTTGAATGTCAGGAGTTTGATTATATATGACTTTTATTTTTATTTTTTTTAATCTTCATAATGCTGTAAAGCGCCCAGGGCCTGTTTGCAGTGTGGGCGAGTCATAATTTCAATGAAATAAACAAATAAAAAACAACCCTGTGAGGTAGGTTAGGTTCAGAGAATGTGAGTCACCCGGCAAGCTTCCATGGTACGAGTAGGGATTCAACCCCGGGTCTCCCAGATGCCAGTCTGACACTCTTAACCACAACACCACCTTGGCTCTCAGGCATTCATGGGTTCAGCACCAAGGGGACACCACCGGACTGGTGCTGGGGCCGTAGGTGGGTCTGCTACTGATGGCACTGACTGCCCCCTAGAGGGCACATGAGGAGGAGGAGGAGGAGATTGGATTTATACCCCGCCCTTCACTTGTAGTCTCAGAGCCAGGGCTGTTTTTGGGCAGGAACGCACAGGAACGGAATTCCAGCTGGCTTCAGAGTTGGCCACGCCCACTAAAGCCAAAACCTCTGCATGTGTGGCTACAGAGGGAAGGCCTGGAGAGCGACCCTCCCCGGCAACTCCAAGGAGGGTGGGCCAGGGGGGCCCTGGAAGGATAGGGGAGGCATTTAAATGCCTCCCCGTGCCTTCCCCGGCCTGTCCAAGAGCTGGCTTGCCCAGGCTCCCCACAGCCACCAAGGAAAGGCACGGGGGTGTGGTGGCCTAATATGCTAATGGCCTGCACTGTCAGGGGTGTGGCATAATATGCTAATGAGTTTCCATTTGACTGTAACCCACCCAAAATGAAGTTTCTACTAGCAATTGTGCTTTGTTATTGACCTATGAAGAAAAAATATGTGAGCATCAGGCTTCATTTCTACTCTTATAGATGAGACAAAACACTGGAAATTATCTATAGAATCTTGTTCAGAAGAAGGAACGTCGAAACGACACAGGACATTCCGGAGCACGTCGTTAACATCATTTGCTTCGTTAAAAACCACTTCTGTTTATTTGAAACTGACTGCATTTGTGTAAAAAAAAGCATATCTGTTAGATCGCGCTAACAAAGGACTCTTAGAGTGATTCAGCAAGTGATTCAGCTTTATTGGAAGTAACGAACAAGCACTCAACTCAGTAAGAAACCAGAACAGAAAACAGTGGGAGCTTATGCTCCTTTTAAACATAACCGGGCTAATGTAGCCACGCCTATTTACAAATAACAACCAATGAGATTGCTAGAATAAAGACCAATGGGAGTCTTTCCCTCCTAGGGAATGGTACCGTTCTGATTGGTCGCTGTTACGAAGCGACCAATAGGAAGTTCGCTCAGAGGAGCCCTGGCCTGGCTCGAAGCTTAACATGG
>NW_015172642.1:36810-57949 GCF_001447785.1 Gekko japonicus | reverse complement strand
CCCCTTCCCCCTCCTCCTCCTCCTTCGTCTTCTCCTCCTCCTTCCTCTCTTCCTTCTCCTCCTGCTTCTCCTGCTTCTTCTCCTTCTTTGCCCCTGCCCTGCCCTGCGGGACAGTGGCATAGGCAAAAAGGAGGGCTACTTTATTGCCGCATTGATTGGTTTTAACTTTCCGTTTGATTGTCAAGAGTTTGATTATATATGACTTTTATTTTTTTTATTTTTTTAAATCTTCATAATGTTGTAAAGTGCCCAGGGCCTGTTTGCAGTGTGGGCGAGGTCTCTGAGGGCTTCCTCCACGTTGTGGAAATTACATGGCCGTGCGGCTTTGCGAAGGGCCGCCACGAAATCTGCGATGGTCTCGCCTCCGGCCTGGTTCCGCTTGTAAAAAGCGTGCCGGCAGGCGATCTCCGACGGTTGTGGAGAATAGTGAGCCTTAAGCTTCTCCGTGATGTCAGCGTAGGTGACAGTCTTTATATCAGTTGGGGCCACCAACGACCTGGCTATGTCGAAGGTCCCCTTCCCGCAGGAACTCAGGAGGCACGCCCGTTTCTTGGCCTCGTCTGTAATGTCGTGTGTCTCCAGATGGAACTCGAACCTGGACAGGTAGGAGTCCCAGTCTTCTGAGGAGGGTTCGAAGCACTCGAACTTCTGGCTTCCAGCCATCGGGGGAGACTTGGGCACCGGAGCTGGTGGCGCCTCCGCCGGATCGGCTGCTGTGCTCTGCTCGCTTTCTTCCGAGTCCGAAGTGTGGATGTCCGCAGGGCTGCCTACCTGCTCTAACATCCCACCTTCGTCGCCAATTGTTAGATCGCGCTAACAAAGGACTCTTAGAGTGATTCAGCAAGTGATTCAGCTTTATTGGAAGTAACGAGCAAGCACTAACTCAGTAAGAAACCAGAACAGAAAACAGTGGGAGCTTATGCTCCTTTTAAACATAACCGGGCTAATGTAGCCACGCCTATTTACAATTAACAACCAATGAGATTGCTTAGTTAAGGACCAATGGGAGTCTTTCCCTCCTAGGGAATGGTATCGTTCTGATTGGTCGCTGTTACGAAGCGACCAATAGGAAGTTCGCTCAGAGGAGCCCTGGTCTGGCTCGAAGCTTAACATGGGAGTCCTATGAGGTGATTCATGTAATCATTTCAATACATTACAATATCACTTTAACTTATTTAAACGGCATATATTTTCTGATATTTGCAGTACTGTATTATTTAGTTTAGCGCACTTATCACAGTAATAATCCTTCTGTAGTGTAATATCCATATACTGTGTAAAGTAAAGGTTCCCTTGCTCGAAAGCCAGTCGAATACGACTCTAGGGTTGCGGTGCTCATCTCCGTTTCAAAGCTGAAGAGCCAGCGCTTTCCGAAGACGTTTCCGTGGTCATGTGGCCGGCATGACTAAACACCAAGGCACACGGAACGCTGTTCCCTTCCCACCAAAGTGGTACCTATTTATCTACTTGCAATTTCTTGCTTTCGAACGGCTAGGTTGGCAGGAGCTGGAACTAGAGACGGGAGCTCACTCCGTCTTGCGGCACCCAGGTCTTGAACTGCTGAACTGCTGAACTACCGACCTTCCACAGCCTGTAGTTCAGCATCTTAACCACTTGAGCCACCGCAGCTCCTATATACTGTGTACCATACTCTATTTGCTTAATCTCCAGGTGATGGCTGGAGACCTCCTGGGATGACAATTGATACTCAAGCATCAGAGATCAGTTCCCCTGGAGAGAATGGCCACCTTGGAAGGTGGGTTCTATGGCGTTAGACCCCATCGAAGGCCCGCCCCTCCCCAAACCTCACCTTTTCCTGGCTCCACCCCCCAAAATCTCCAGGTCTTTCCCAGCCCGGAGCCGGCAACCCTCAAGATAACGCAGGCAGCAGCCGGCTGAGAGCCGTCTCCCCAAAGGCCATTTGGACTGAATTTCCATTGTACTCTTTTCTATTGTCTTTCGAGTCCCACGAGTTGCTTTTTGGGAGCCAATATTTTCCGGAGGCGGAAAAGTGGGATATAAATAATAACTCGTTTTAAAATAGATCTGCATCTATCTGCGGCCCCGGCAAGAGGAGCGATTTGTTCTCGGAGAGCTCTGCGGCCTGGCGTCTGTCAGATGCAAATCTGTTTTCGGTTTTTTCCCCCCCAGATTCATTTCAGCGGTAATCAAAAATCCTTTCCCGAGCTGCGAAGCAAAACCATCTGGCTTCGGCTGGGAGTCCACCTCCCATTTCCTTTGCAGGGAGACAGAAAGCAGAGATGGGCAGGCGTTCAAAGGAACGGCCCTCCCCACGCAGGGCCGGATGAATCTCCTGCAACTTTCTTTCTTTCTTGGCAGCGACGCCCATTCTGAGGAATGTTATTTCATCTTTGCTTTCTGGCAAAGGCAGGTTTTCAATTAAAAAAAGATAACCATAGGAGGAGGAGGAGGAGGAGGAGGAGGAGGAGATTGGATTTATACCCTGCCCTTCACTCGGAGTCTCAGAGCGGCTTACAAACTCCTTTCCCTTCCCCTCCCCACAACAGACACCCTGTGAGGTGGGTGGGGCTGAGAGAGCTCTTTCAAGAACTGCCCTTTCAAGGACAGCTCTTGTTAGAACTATGGCTTGCCCAAGGTCATCCAGCAGGTGCATGTGGAGGAGTGGGGACTCCAACCCGGTTCTCCCAGATTAGAGTCCGCACACTTAACCACTACACCAGACTGGCTCTCAGCTAAGCAGAGCTGGCCCTGATTAGTACTTGGAGGAGAGACCACCGAGGAAGGCCAGGGTTCCTACGCAGAGGCAGGCAACAGCAAACCACCTCTGTTCGCCTCTCGCCTCCAAAACCTTACGAGGTCACCGTGAGTCGGCGTTGACCTGACAGCACTTCCCGCCACCTTTAAGGTGTCTCTGCCTTGACCTGGATGGCTCAAAAGGTTATGATCTCAAAAGCTAAGCAGGGCTGGTTAATACTTGGATGGGAGACCACCAAGGAAGTCTAAGGTTGCGATGCAGAGGCAGGCAAGGGCAAACCACCTCTGCGCGTCTCTTGCCTCGAACTTACTACAGATGTCAATTGCTACTTGACTGCACTTTATATAGTGACACACAGCTCCCTACAGAAAGCAATTGTCGAGAACTGATTCAAGGAAAGGGTCCTAGACTAGAGTAAAGATAACCCTGGACCTGAGCTCAGTTCAGGAATATCCGCTCCTGGCTTTGATGGGGTCCAAACCACAACCAACAACGGTTCTATCACGACTCTCCAACTCTCTTCAAACATGTTGCATCTTTTTCTTTGTTAGTTTCAAAAGGGCAGCTGTGCTGGACTGCAATTAGGGCTGCCAATTCCCCCCGGGGGGCGGATTTCCCCCCGCTTTGGAGGCCCGATTTCCGCCGCCACGGAATCGGGCCCCGGGGGAAACCCCACCCCGGTGTGCACGTCACCCAGATGTGACGTGATGACGCCGGGCACTCTGGGGGGCGGGGCCATAGTTTCCCCCTCAAATGGCTGTGGCCCCGCCCCCCAGAGTGTCCGGCGTCATCACGTCACATCCGGGTGACGTGCACACTGGGGTGGGGTTTCCCCCGGGGCCCGATTCCATGGCGGCGGAAATCGGGCCTCCAAAGCGGGGAGAAATCCGCCCCCCGGGGGGAATTGGCAGCCCTAATTGCAGCCCAGCACAGCTGCCCTTTTGAAACTAACAAAGAAAAAGATGCAACATGTTTTAAGAGAGTTGAAGAGATATGATAGAACCGTTGTTGGTTGTGGTTTGGACCCCATCAAAGCCAGGAGCGGATATTCCTGAACTGAGCCCAGGTCCAGGGTTATCTTTACTCTAGTCTAGGACCCTTTCCTTGAATCAGTTCTCAACAATTGCTTTCTGTAGGGAGCTGTGTGGGTATATGAAGTGCAGTTAAGTAGCAATTGACTGTAGTAAGTTCGAGGCAAGAGACGCGCAAAGCCCCCCGCCACGAGGTAAAAACAATTTGGCAACCCTAGCTGCAATAGAAGAGCCACATTTGAATCCACGAGCAACCTAGAGACCAACAAGGTTTTTGGGGTATAAATTTTCAAGAATCAAAGCTCCCTTCATCAGATACAGGTTAGAATGGAGATCTCCGAACGTGCCTACCTTTGTCTTCTGTCTCCCCTCTTTGCAAGACCCCTCCCACCTTCTTACTTGGAAATAAAGACTCAAAGATCTTCATTGCTACTTTTGCCGTGACCTGGATAAGCCATTCTAGCCCGATCTCATCAGATCTCGGAAGATAAGCAGGATCAGCCCTGGCTAGTATTTGGAGAGGCGACCTCCAAGGAATACCAGGGTCATGATGCAGAGGCAGGCAATGGCAAACCACCTCTGAACTTCTCTTGGTGCATAACGCTAAAAGAGCTAGAACTTCTGGCTGACAGACAATCCTAGGATCTCCTGGCTACACTACACACACTGCCATATGATGATGATGACTGCTACTTTCATTTATTTATTTATTTAGTATTTATTATATTTGTTTATAATTATATTTATACCCCACCCACCCTGTAAACAGGCTCTGGGCGGCTTACAGAAGACGGCAAAGTATGCCGAATTAGAGTAAAACCATAAAACATTAAAATAATATAAAATATCCTTAGCATTACAACAATAACATTTAAAGTGCTTGCAGTATTAACATAGATGGCATGACTTTCCATTCCAGCAATCTCCTGATCTTACGGCCAGTCCCATGGTCCAGATATTAAATGGCGTAATCCATAGTGGGCCAGTCCCATATTCCAGATGTTCAATGGAATAGTTGGTGGCAACAGTGGTGGTGGCAGCTCCTATCTGAAAGCCTGGCGGAAGAGCTCCGTCTTGCAGGCCCTGTGGAACTGCATTTGGACTTTTAAGCCATCCTTCCCTGCAAGCAGGGCTTAGGGTGGCTTACATCGGAATAGAACAATAAATAATGTAGATTAAGTTAAAACCAGTAATAAAATACAGCACAGACAATAAATAAAACATGTTATTCCAAGTGGTAAGAAATTTTGAAAAAAAATCATCTGATGAAGGGAGCTTTGACTCTTGAAAGTTTATTACCCTGGGAATCTTGTTGGTCTTGAAGGTGTTCCTGGACTTGAATCCAGATCTCTATAAATCAATGGTGCGACCTCATTGGGAGTACTGTGTACAGTTCTGGTCACCACACCTCAAAAAGGATATCATAGCATTGGGAAAAGTGCAGAAAAGGGCAACTCGAATGATAAAAGGGTTGGAACACTTTCCCTATGAGGAACGGTTAAAGCGCTTGGGGCTCTTTAGCTTGGAGAAACGACGGCTGAGGGGTGACATGATCGAGGTTTATAAGATTATGTGTGGGATAGAGCAGGTAGAGAAAAGGTACTTTTCTCCCTTTCTCACAATACAAGAACTCGTGGGCACTCCATGAAATTGCTGAGCGGTCGGATTAGAACGGATAAAAGGAAGTCCTTCTTCCCCCAAAGAGGGATTAACACATTTATTTATTTATATTTATATATCTGAATTTATATCCCGCCCTACCCCGAAGGCTCAGGGCGGCTAACAAGAGGCACAAAATGCCAAGATTAAAACAAATAAAAACATGGAATTCAGCTACAAGTACGGATGGCTTCAAGAGGGGATTGGATAAACACATGGAGCAGAGGGGCAAGGGATGCTCTGTATTCTTAGTGCTTGGGGGGGGGGCAACAATGGGAGGGCTTCTAGTGTCCTGGCCCCACTGCTGGCACCTGGTAGTTTTGGCCACTGTGTGACTGTGTTGGACTGGACGGGCCATCGGCCTGATCCAACATTGGCTTCTCTTATGTTCTTATCTTTTGTTGCTGTTGTTAGTGTTCAAACAACTACATTTCGTTGTACCCATCCCCCAAGGTGTTCAGGGCGATCTACGTGTTACTTTATTTTATTTATTTCATTTATTGGACTTCTATCCCACCCTCCCTGCGAACAGGCTCAGGGCGGTTCACAACAGAAAGACCAATACGAGATCCAACATCAGAACTTCAAAACATTGTATTAAAATACAACTAAAAACTCATAAGATGGTGATATTTCCATTACATATATCCTGCCTCTGCTTTGGTTCTAAGTTACAGTAGGGGAAAGCGATGGGTGTGAGGCCAATTTCACGGCTCTTCCACAGGTTCGGTGGGCTTTACGGCCTCATGGGAATCCAATCCCCGGACTCCCAGACCGAGATCAGCACTCTAACCACTGCACCACACTGTACTTAAGGCTCTCATCCTGGTTTCAGTCTGCACTATAAGCTGTATTTTCTCCACAATTACTATCAGTCCCTATTAGTCTAGTCCTTATAAACTTGAGACAGAGATATGCTTACATGCAGAATGCTTTGAGGAACAACTGGTTGCCTAAGGCTGTGCCAAAACAGCTGTGTGCCCTTTTATCACCCCTGGAAATAGCCCTCGCCTATAAAGCCTTGAAATGGAAAAAGGAATTTGGCCAAGACTTTCAACTCAAGGCCTTTCATCTTGGGGGGGGGGGAGTGTCCATGTCCTGGAATGAGAGCACTCCTCTTAAAAAGCATTTGAGGTCAATTGCCCAACAAGCACAAACGGATTGTTATCTCAGAAACCAACAAACCGATCCTACCTGAGAATGAACTGGTCCACCGTGACGTTGTTAGTGACGGTCACGTGAGCGCTCACAACTTCCCCTTGCTTGATGGGCTTGGAGGGCAGCCAGATGACCACGTTGCCGTCCAGACGCAGCTCAGTCAGCTGAGAGCTCTCCGTGGTCCGGTAGAGACTGACCGAGCCAATTCTCTGCAAATGAGACATGGTTTCCCCCGTCCCTTCTTTCCCTGGCCGGATGGCATTGCCTTTCCTGATATCCTCCGTCGTGCACTCCCCATTCTCGTCGCCGGGCTGGATGGTATAGTAAAGCTCAACCGAGCTTGGGTCGGAAGGATCGGGTGCTTTCTTGCGGCCGGTGACAACCGCTGGGGGGCTAAACCAGGTGGGCTGGAGTTCCAGGTCAGCGACACATAACCCCAGGTCACCCTTCAACCTGCAACTACCCCGGACTTCTCGTGTTTCCCGGAAAGCAAAAACCCTCATGCAAGGCAGCTGTTCGTTGGAAGTATAATCATCCCAGTCTCTTCCGACAATGTAGAATAGAACCTGGACCTTGGGTTTGCTCAGGTAGACTTTTTCGTTCATGATGTAAGCTTTCAGTTTCCAGTTGAATGTAAACTTGTTGGTGGACCCAAATGGGCTGGAGCTTAACAGTAGATCTTGGGGCACGGCGTGTTCAACTGAGAACGGCCCGTAGCTAGCATTGACCACAGGCGTCCTCTTGGCTTTATAGGTAAAGAAGGTCTCCATCCGAGACTGCAAACTTGAGTTTCTCATGAAGTCCTGATTGGCTTCTTTGAGGAAGAATGACGTATCGGCGCTCAGGATCTGGTATCTTACAGGTAGATATGTTGGTAGTGAGGAAAATTTCTGGACGTTGTCCAAAGCACCGCGGCCCACTGTCACTGTTGGAGAAGAAGGAAGAAGAAGGTGAAACACAGTCAAAGAAATTGAAAACTTGGTAAGAATGTGGGTCCCGCTGGACCAGACTGGTATGTGTAGTCCAGCATCCTGTTGCACTAGGGTTGCCAGGTTGTCCCTGGCCACTGATGGGGGGTCGAAGGGTCATCAGCTCCAGGTTGGGAAATTCCTAGAGATCTGGGAGTGGAAGGTGGGGAGTCCAGGGACCTCAGTGGGGTACAGTGCCATGTAGTCCACCCTCTAAAGCATCCATTTTCTTCAGGGCAGCCATTCTCTATAGCCTGGAGATGAGCTGTAATTCCAGGAGATCCCCAGGCCCCACCTGGAGGTTGGCATCCCTATGCCCCTAGTTGTGGAATGCACATCTTGAGGTACAAGGAGAAGGCTTGTTTGAATGGTGAAGCTTGTGTTCAGTGGCTGAGTCTGAATGGTTTTATCCAGGGCTCTCTTTGTAGAAAAAGCCCAGCAGGAACTCATTAGCATATCAGGCCACACCCCTGACAGCACAGCTCATTAGCACATTAGGCCGCACCCCCATGTTACCAGACATGTAGTCATCCAGCCACACCCACCTTTTGCTTCTTATTCTGTTGACCTTGTTTGTTGTCAAAACCCAGGGCCTTTTTTTTGTAGCAGGGACTCCTTTGCATGTTAGGCCACACACGCCTACTGTAGCCAATCCTAATGAGTTTCTGCTGTTGGTTGTGGCCTGTTATGCGAATGAGTTCCTGCTGGGCGTGGCCAACTCGGGAGCCAGCCGGAACTCCGTTCCTGCGCGTTCCTGCCCCAAAATAGCCCTGGTTTTATCATTTTAAGGAGGGTAGCCGTGGGTTTCAGCAGGGTAGCCATGTTGGTCTGCAGTAGAAGAGCTGGGTTCAAGTCCAGTTGCACCTTCGAGACCCACCAGGTTTCCGGGGGAGTGAGCTTCCGAGAGTCAAAGCTCTGACGATCTGACATAGGGAGTTTTGACTCACGAAAGGTTCTAGCCCCCAAATCTTGTTGGACTCGAAGGCGCTCCTGGCCTCCAATCCAGCTCAGAGGTCATTTCGGGGGGGGGGATCGGGGGGATCACAGTCCCCCCGGGTGAGGTACGGGGGCCAGTGGAGCTGCAAGGCCGGCAGCGGCGGCCGGGACCATTGGGGGCGGGGTGTGTGGCCTTATGACACACGTCCAGTGATGTCAGGGGGTGTGGCATATGCTAATGAGTTATGCTAATGAGTTCCCCTAGCTCTTTTTCTACGAAACGACCCCTGATCCAGCTCATCATTTTAGTGGTAAAACACCTCCAGCGGGTCTATGGAGAGGTTAGGGTTGCCAACTTCCAGGTGGGGCCTTGAGATCACCCAGAATTACAACTGATCACTTATTTGTTTATTACATATTTATTTGAAATATTTATTCCATTTGTCCTGGAGAAAATGGCTGCTTTGGAAGGTGGGCTGCATGGCGTCGTACTCTATCAAGGTCCCTCCCCCCCAGACCCTACGTTCCCAGGCTCCACCCTCAAATCTCCAGGTATTTCCAAACCCGGGCTTGGCTACCTAAAGTTGTCAGCCTCCAGGTGGGGCCTGGAGATATCCCACTTTTACAACTGTTCTCCAGTCAACAAGGATCAGCTCCCCCGGAGAAAAGGCCTGCTTTGAAGGGCGGACTCTATGGCATTGGACCATGCTGAAGCCCCTCCCCTCCCCAAACCCTGCCCTCTCCTGGATCCACCTAGGCTTGCCAAGTCCCCCCGGGGGGCGGGGAAAACCCCACCCCAGAGGCCCGTTCCCTGCTGCTGGTGGATTGGGCCCTGGGGGGAACCCCACCCCCAAAGTACGTGACGTGCACATCACCCGGAAGTGATGCGACCACGCCAGGCACACTGGGGGTGGGGCCACGGTCATCCGAGGGAAAAATCTATGGTTTTCCCTCGGATGGTCGTGGCCCCGCCCCCCAGCATGCCCGGCGTGGTCGCATCACTTCCGGGTGACGGGGTTGTGGCCAGGAACAAGCCGGGAGCCCCCCGCTCCAGCGGCAGGTAAGACTTGGCAACCCTAGGTCCACCCCCAAAGTCTCCAGGTATTTTCCAACCCAGACCTGGCAACCCTATGGCAACCCTAGGAGAGGCAGCATAAATAAATAAATAAGGCCGCCCACAGTCTAACTTGAGACCAGATTCAGATAGCGAGAAGAATTTTAACCAGGCCTTATCAATTCCAAATTGGTGACTGTATTATCAGGCGGCGGTTTTAGCCTGGCTGAGAGTGGATTTTGTTAAAAAATACAAGACTCTTAAGTTTGGAAGGTTTTGATCTGATGGTAGGCTGGCATGCAATCCTGTGGGATAATAAAGACGAGAAACACTCATACGTTAAACATCATATAGTTAGAGCCAGTCTGCTAAAAGTCTGGAAACAGATTAAAATAATATTTTACCTCAAGACACCAAGATGGATAGCCCCTTTAGAGACTATTGTATTACCGAATTTAATGTCTAACTCTCGATTCTCAACATATGAGATGTTACTGAACAGCAATAACGAATTAAAATCACAAGAAGAGTTGGAAAGACAAGGACTACAATTTTCATGGTGGGAAAGGAACCAGTTAAGTTCCAAATATATCAAAGACAAACAGATTGGTTTTACTGAAGGAAGGTCAGAGTTGGATAAAATTTTGTTAGGGGTGGACGTTAAGTTGATAGGTAGGATATACGCTCTTTTATTAAAGCAAGAGATGCAAGAAGAAGTCAGGGAAATAACTATGAGACCGTGGATCGAAAATGTGGGTGGTGAGGTTGATACGCTCAAATGGGGAAAAATATGGAATAACATAAGATGGTTAAAAGCTGTGGCTTTGAAAGAAAATGTGTATAAAGTGATATATCAATGGTACATGTCA
The DNA here is from genome assembly GCF_001447785.1 of Gekko japonicus. Lineage (NCBI taxonomy): Eukaryota > Metazoa > Chordata > Lepidosauria > Squamata > Gekkonidae > Gekko > Gekko japonicus. The sequence continues at coordinate 47,537 of NW_015172642.1, read as the reverse complement.
CCTGAAAGGTTAGCCCGGATATATGTGGGACTAGATGCCAAATGTTGGAAATCTAAGATAGAATTGGGCTCATACTACCATGTGTGGTGGACCTGCAAGGAAATTAACAAATTTTGGAAAGAGGTTCACGGAGTGCTGTGTCAAATAATTAAAAAGCAAATTCCGCTAGATCCAGAAGTGTTCCTATTAAATATATATCCAGACAAATGGAACAAAAGAGAGAAATACCTAATTTTGCACATAATAACGGCTGCGAGAATTTTACTTGCAAAGGGTTGGAAGACTGAATTAGTACCAACTAGGGGCGAGCTGATTAATAAAATAATAGATATTGCAGAAATGGACAATTTAACACAAAAAGTGAATGGGAGTATGAATACTTTATTTCAAAAAGTTTGGTCTCCAGTTTATAAATGGTTAGATCAAGAGAACTTATAATTAGAAGGTTTTTGTGGTGTTGTACACGAGCGTATGGTGTTGGTAGGGTGTGTGTGATATGTGCGATGGTATGTAACGGTATGTGATTGGGTTTTTTTGTTTGCTTGTTTCTTATACAACTTTGTTGAAAATAATAAAAATCATTTTAAAAAAAAAAGAATTTTAACCAGGCCTCTAAGGCAGGCATAAGCAAGTTCCCAGGGAACTGTGATTCCAAGGAAACAGGGAAAGATTTTGAGAAAATAATAATCAGCACCTTTGCCAAACTACAATTCCCAGGATGCTTTGGGATGGGGGAAACAATGACCATTAAAGTGGTATAAACCCAATATTCACTTGTATAGAAGCGGTAGCTCAGTTGACAGGACCAGGCAGTAGTAGCCACCACCCCTCCCTAATGGACATGTGGCCCTGGCTGAGATTGAAAGCCCTGGGAGCTCATCGCCCAGTGAGTCTTTTGTCCGCAGTTCTAGCCCCAGGTCCTGCAGATTTCTCTGCCCGGCCTCCTGGGTGGGTCCTCTTCATTAACATGACAGTCCTGATAGCTAATCAGGCCTTCCCCCCCCCTTCATTTAAAAGCTTCGAGGGGCATGAGCCTTACTTAACCCCGATTACGCAGAGGTCACAGATGATATATTGAGCCAGGTCTAGCCAGAGCCATGATGTCTGAGCATCTTGAAGACCCTTTATTAAAATCCACAGGTCTCGGCTGAGTATCTTTGTGGGAGGCTTATTACTATTCCACTGCTGTGAAGTGAAAACTGCAACGCCGGTAATAAAGTGGCTTTCCCATTTTCACCCCAGGGAGTGGGGGGGAACCTTGCTGACATGATGTTTCGAGGCTTGGGAACAGATGAACGGCCAGATATCCAGGGACACGGCTGTGTCATTTGTGCCAAAATAAACCGCCAAGCTCCTAGACCAAAGCAACTCCAAAGCAACTCTGACTCCAAACAAGTCTTCTGTAACTCATTCCCCATTCCAGATTCTGGTGATTTCCAAGAATTTGAAACATTTTGGGGACTAGACTGATCACTGCCATTCTCTGTATGACCTTTAAAAAAATAAAAATAAATGATAGCATCAGGGAAGACAGGCAGAGGAGGACACAGACAAAAAGCAGTCGCCACGAGAATAAGAACACTAGAACATGAGAAGAGCCCTGCTGGATCAGACCAGTGGCCCATCTAGTCCAGCATCCTGTCTTGACATGATGTTTCGAGGCTTGGGAACAGATGAACGGCCAGATATCCAGGGACACGGCTGTGTCATTTGTGCCAAAATAAACCGCCAAGCCCCTAGACCAAAGTAACTCCAACTCCAAAGCAACTCCGACTCCAAACAAGTCTTCTGTAACTTATTCCTCATTCCAGATTCTGGTGATTTCCAAGAATTTGAAACATCTTGGGGACTAGACTGATCACTGCCCTTCTCTGTATGAACTTTTAAAAAAATAAATAAATAAATGATAGCATCGGGGAAGACAGGCAGAAGAGGACACAGACAAAAAGCAGTCGCCACGAGAATATGAACACTAGAACATCAGAAGAGCCCTGCTGGATCAGACCAGTGGTCCATCTAGTCCAGCATCCTGTCTCACACAGTGGCCAGCCAGTTCCTCTGGAGGGCCAACAACAGGGCACAGAGGCTGAGGCCTTCGTGAGAACATCAGAACAGCCCTGCTGGATAAGACCAGTGGCCCATCTATTCCAGCATCCTGTCTCACACAGTGAGACTTTCCACTTTCTGGACTGCCCGTGACACAAATCTCCATGTGAACATGGGAATGGTTTCCCGGTGAGTAATTACACAGGACGACCCTGACCTGATTTCCAGCACTAGTGGTCCAATCGAGATGGCTCAGTGGAAAACAGGGCGGTGGCTCTTAGTGAGGGTTGCCAAGCTCCAGGTGGGACCTGGAGATCTCCCACTTTTACAACTGATCTCCGGACAACAGAGATCCGTTCACCTGGAGAAAATTGATGCTTTGGGGGGGGAGTGTGTCAGACTCGATGGCATTGTACAATTCCAAGGTCCGTTCCCTCCCCAGCCCCTGCCCTGTCCAAACGCCACCCCCCAAAATCTGCAGGTATTTCCCATCCCAGAGCTGGCGACTAGGTTTCACGAGAGCCAGTTCGGTGTAGTGGTTAAGTGTGCGGACTCTAACAGCTGCCAAGGTTACTATAGCCAAATGCTGGAAAGACAATCATTCTCCTAGCATAGAATTTTGGTTTCACAAGATATGGGACTTTTTCATGCTTGAAACGATATCTATATATAACTCAAATGACCAGGATGAATGCGAAATATATAATCCCTTAGGAAAATGGTTCCCCAAGACAGAAAAAATAACCTTTGGTAACTTTAATTGGGAAAGCATCAATAAAGCTAGATATAAAATAATGATTTACAGTTGACAAGTTATAAGTTTATCACTCTGTATTCTGTATTCCGAAAGAATGTAAGTTGTTATGAGATAGAAACCTTATAGTATTCTTTTTTTTCTTCTTCTCTAAGTGAAGCAACCTATATTTTTGTATTATAATGTTGAATTCTGTATTCCTTTTGAAAAAGAATAAAAATTGTTTTTTTGGGGGGAAAGTGTGCGGACTCTAATCTGGGAGAACTGGGTTTGATTCCCCACTCCTTCACATGCAGCTGCTGGATGACCTTGGGCAAGCCATAGTCCTGTCAGAGCTGTTCTTGAAAAAGAGCAGTTTGTGTCAGAGTTCTCTCAGCCCCACCCACCTCACAGGGTGTCTGTTGTGGGGAGGGGAAGGGAAAGGAGTTTGTAAGCCGCTCTGAGACTCCGAGTGAAGGGCAGGGTATAAATCCAATCTCCTCCTCCTCCTCCTCCTCCTCCTCCTCCAAAGCCTCCTCTACCTTTAGAGAATCCCCCCTGCCCTGAGCATCTATCTTGCACAGTTCAGATCAAGACAACAGTTTGTCACCTGCAATAAAGGATCGCAGTTGGTTCCTATGCAGGGAGAGGCAACGGAAGCTCTTTCACTCCACCTGGGTTAAGCTCTGCCCCGCCGTCGCTTGCAACTCCCTCTACTTTATATGCATTTATCAAGTTAACAACACATAAAATAGGTCGGGTTTTTTGGGCGGGGGGGGGAATATAATGCAGATGTTTCCTAATTAGGTCTGCATTGTTCGGATGTTTCTCCTGTCAGCCTGTTCTATTAAAGCGCCGTGTCTACATATTAGTCTGGCTAATTAAAAGGAAGAGGGATGAAAAACCTGACAAAGCCTGGATCCATCTTCCCCACCAATGACAACGAACCCCCCCTTTTGAATTAGGGCCAAAGTCATTAATGGATTAATCAGAAAAATTAGCAGCTGCAAACTCAGCTTAAATAGAGTATTCCGGTTCAATAGAAACGACGGCTTCAGCTCTATTGTTGCCATTTTGGGAAATGTCAACAAAATATTCCCCCCCCCCTTTGGGCAAAGTCTCTTGGAATTTTAAACAGGACCAGACTAGGAACCTTACTCCATGACGCTACGGCAACCTGCCAGAAAAGCATACCTGTGACCTGTTGTTTGCTGCTCCATGGCGCCACCAATTCAGTTGGCCAGAAAGAGGTACTGCAGCTACTAATTCCTTTGATTTCCTGCCTCCCTTTTCATCCAGAAGGACGTTCAATGCCGTTTACACATAAGAACATAAGAGAAGCAATGTTGGATCAGGCCAAATGGCCCATCCAGTCCAACACTTTGTGTCACACAGTGGCCAAAAATACTAGGTGCCATCAGGAGGTCCACCAGCAGGGCCAGAACTCCAGAAGCCCTCCCCCTGTTGCCCCCCCAAGCACCAAGGCTACAGAGCATCATTGTTCCAGACATAAGAACACAAGAGAAGCCCTGCTGGAGCAGGCCAAATGGCCCATCCAGTCCAACACTTTGTGTCACACAGTGGCCAAAAATACTAGGTGCCATCAGGAGGTCCACCAGCAGGGCCAGAACTCCAGAAGCCCTCCCCCTGTTGCCCCCGCAAGCACCAAGAATACAGAGCATCACTGTTCCAGACATAAGAACATAAGAGAAACCCTGTTGGATCAGGCCAGTGGCCCATCCAGTCCAACACTCTGTGTCACACAGTGGTGAAAACCCAGGTGCCGTCAGGAGGTCCACCAGCGGGGCCAGAACTCCAGAAGCCCTCCCTCTCCTGCCCCCCAAGCACCGAGAATACAGAGCATCACTGCCCCAGACAGAGTGTTCCATCTATACCTTGTGGCTAACAGCCACTGATGGACCTCTGCTCCATAGGTTTATCCAATCTGACCTGATACAACACAATTCATTTGGAAATGCTCTCATGTCCTCTTATAGCAACAAGACTCTTGGGAAGAATCCTACCCAAACCTTAGTTCTCCGAAGCCCATCTGTCTGGTGATTCCCAGCCCCTTTTCAATGCACCCTCTAAGCTGTGGAGTCTTGTGAGCAAAAATTCTACTTTGTGAGCTGCTGGCATCAAAGTTGTGAGGGAGCAATTTGGCTGTTGCATTAATTAGTTTGCTCTGGAGCCATCCGTCCTGAGCTAGGACAAAAAATTTGCGAGCTGGAGTCTAAAAAACTATGAGCTAGCTCACACTAACTCGGCTTAGAGGGAAACAGGGCTTTTTTTGGTAGAAAAAGCCCAGCAGGCACTCATTAGCATAATAGGCCACACCCAGCAGCAGCAGCAACTCATTAGCATATTAAGCCACACCCTGACCATGTAGTTCATTAGCATATTAGACCACACCCCCATGCTTGGCTTGCCCAAGTGCCTCGTGGCTGCTGAGGGGGGGGGTTTTGCTTTCCAGGCCTTCCCTCTGTAGCCATGCATGCAGAGGTTCCGGCTGTAGTGGACGTGGCCAACTCTGAAGCCAGCCGGAACTCCGTTCCTGTGTGTTCCTGCCCAAAAATAGCCCTGGAGGGAACACTGGTCTCACTGTCTTGCCTTGAGAACTGGAGGGTCAAATGCCAGGCTGCGTGCTCTCTTGTCCCTTCAGACCACTGGCACTTTGACCGTCCTAAGGTAGAGTCAGAGAGATCTGGTGGAACCACTTTTCCTCAGCTAAAGGCTAGGGACGGCCAATCACCAGGTTGTCTGCTGTCTGCTGCTCCTCCTCAGACTGATTTGCAATGTGCCGCGGTGGCTCAGAGGTTAAGACACCGAACTGCAGACCGGAAGGCCGGTAGTTTAGCAGTTCGAGACCCGAGTGCCGCGTGATGGAGTGAGCTCCCGTCTCTGGCCCCAGCTCCTGCCAACCTAGCAGTTCGCAAGCAAGAAATTGCAAGTAGATAAACAGGTACCGCTTCGGTGGGAAGGTAACAGCATTCCGTGCGCCTCGGCGTCTTGTCATGCCGACCACCTCACCACGGAGATGTCTTTGGACAGCGCTGGCTCTTTGGCTTAGAATCGGAGATGAGCACTACCCCCTAGTCGGATTCGACTGGCTTTCGAGCAAGGGAAACCTTTACCTTTTACCGGCACTTTAGTGAAGCACCACACAGAAATAATCTTAAGATTGCTCTTTTGCTGTGTGTTTTTTTTAATTGCAACTTGCACACCAGTACCATAGACGAGGGTGGGAAAGGCACCAAATGGACTGAAGAGAGAAACTGGGAATGCTTTAATTCTGGAATTAGTTTCAGAAATGTTTCCAGTTAAACCGGAAGCAAACAGCTCAATGATTAAAAAATAAAGACCTAAATGGGGGGATTCCTTCCTCTCTGATAGGCTGCTGCCTTTGACCTCTCTAGCCGGGTACGAGCTCTTTTAATGGGCAGCCCTGCAAACCTCACACATAAAAACAGCGCTCCATCGTTGACTCAGAGATCCTTCGCAAATCTCCCAGTGTTAAAATTTGCATGCAGAGCCCCAAGGGTGCAAGCTGAGGTTTGTTGCTACAATTAAACCATCTCTCCACAGTGGCTTCCGCCAATGACCCGGTTGCATTAGACGGCGACAATTTATCTTAGCGATAATAACACAGGGGGGTTTCTTTTAAAACGGGGAAAGTTAAGAGCTTCCGGAGAGCGAACGTAATTCAGTTATCACATGCTATGACAGGAGGTGCCAAAAACTCTTGTGCTAAGACTCCTGTACTCTGGGGTGAAGCCTCTGGCGTTGGCATTTGGCCCGCCGCCGAAGGCTACCGCCTGTGAAATCGTGTTTGTGGCAGAGCATCAAAGCTACGAGCCAGTCCACCTTTAAGCACCAGGCCAGGAATTTGGGATGCACTTCAAAGGCCACTTGTGCCTCTTCGGCGGGCGGAGCTGCCAACTTTTCCTATCCCCCCCCCCTGTTGTTGTTGTTTTTTAAGAGAAACCCAATAAATCTGCCATTCTCTTCCCTGGCCTTTTGATTGGGATTCGGTTTGCTCCTTGAAACCTTTCGCCACCCTACGAAGGAGCAGCCCTTTAATGAGAGGTGATTAAGAGGCTCCCCACTGCCACCCCTTCCTCATCTCCCCCCCCAAAAAAACACACACACTAAACTTGGCAACCTGAGCCAGTGGCTGAACTTTCACCTCTTGCCTGGCAGCAGACCAGACTAAAGTCAACATCCCTGGCCTGGTCTGCATTACCCGCTCCTTATTAACATACAGGAGAGTCAGATTTTCGCTTCCAAGCAGCCGGCAGAAGAGGAAAGCTTCAGAAGGAGGGGGGGAGGGGGCGCCCCATTGATGTCTGACTTTGGAACTGAGCTCGTAAAAAAAGGGGGACTAATTAGAACCAGGTTATTGAGTGGGGGGTCTCAAACAGAGACTCTGGAGCCTTCCTTCCCAGGCCACAAAAAAAGAAGAAAGCTTTGGCCTGGGTTCTCACGGAGGAGGAAGAAAAATCTCCGGGCATGGAACAGCAGCGGGTCAGGGAGAGAAGGAATCCGGCTAGTTTTCTTTGTGCGAGGAATCCTGTGAACCCACGCCTGCCAGTTATGCAGACAGAGGATTCCTGCCCCAATGAGAGGTAAAGGTAAAGGCTTCCCTTGCTCGAAAGCTAGTCGAAACCGACTCTAAGGGGCGGTGCTCATCTCCGTCTCCAAGCCGAAGAGCCAGCGCTGTCCGAAGACATTTCCGTGGTCATGTGGCCGGCATGTCTAAACGCCGAGGCACACGGAACGCTGTTACCTTCCCACCGAAGCAATAACTATTTATCTACTTGCAATTTCTTGCTTTCGAACTGCTAGGTTGGCAGAAGCTGGGGCCAGAGACGGGAACTCACTCCGTCATGCGGCACTCGGGTCTCGAACTGCCAAACTACAGACCTTCCAGTCTGCAGCTCAGCTGCTAAAAAGAAGCATTCTGGAGGATCGGGCTATCAGTGGCTAATAGCCATGGTGGCTGAGGCTCTAAACCTCTGAATCCCAGAGCCAGGAGGCAACCTGGCATTACATGTTATGGCACGCATGGCCTGGCCCAACAAAGTCCTATTAATATCAGATCCGGCCCTTGTAACAAATGAGTCTGACACCCCTGCTTTAAGGTGTGCAGTGAACCTCTTCGGAAGAAGGCGTGTTTTCTAGAGTTTATCGCCGATTCTCGGTAAAGAATCCAGAAGAGTCGAAGATGACGGTCCTGTTCTTTCCTCCCTCCAGTTGCCCCTGTGCAGCACAAAGACAGCACCTTCTGAAATAACAGAAGTCAGAAGGAAGGGAGCTAGGGCTGCCAAGTGGGGGCGGGTGGCGGGTAAACCCCCGCTTCGGAGGCCCGATTTCCTCCGCCGCGGAATCGGGCCCCGGGGGGACTCCGCCCCAGCGCAGCATGGCTGCGTCACCAGAGGTGACGCAACCATGTCAATCACATTGGGGACGTGGCCCCAATCATCGGAGGGAAAACTCTATGGTTTCCCCTCTGACGATCGGGGCCACGCCTTCAACGTGATCGACATTGTGCGTCACTTCCGGTGACATGCTGGTGGTGCGCGAGTGCACATCGAAGAACGGCTCCCAGAGCCCGGCGAGGCTCCCCCGCCGGTAAGAAAATTGGGCTTGGCAACCCTAAAGGGAGCTGCAGTACCCCCCCCCCCACTGCCCATCACCATGACCAGGAAACCCAAACAAATGTTACAACATGATACAAAAACTGCAGAATATGTTAGTTTCAGAAAGTAGCTGTGTTGGTCTGCAGGAGGACAGCTAGCTTCGAGGTCTGGGGGTGGTATAAGCGTTCGAGAGTCAAAGTTCCCTCGCATCTGATGAAGGGAGCTTTGACTCTCGAAAGCTTACAGACACACACACAAAGAGGTCTTGTTGGTCTCTCAGGTACTACTGGCCTCGAATCTCGCTGCTGAAAAAGTGAGGCAAACCGAGAGAAATGAGTGAATCCTTTCTCCCGATGACAAGATGCCGCTGTTTCTATAGGAACAGTCGGATTGATTAGGAGCCAGCGGTTATGTGTTTTTTTCCCCTTTAGCATGCCCACTGCCCCTCCCAGAAAAGGGAGGTACTCTTGGATCACTGATTATTTTCTACACTGCATGACATGATCATGGTGGGGCCGTGGCTCAATGGCAGAGCACTTGCTTGGCATGTAGGAGGTCCCAGGTTCATTCCCTGGCACCTCTAGGTAAAAGGATGCAGTAGAAATTGATATGAAGGACCTCAACTGGGAACCCTGGAGAGCCACTGTCAGACAGGGTAGCCCATACTGGCCATGTCAGGCATTCATGTAGTCACCTCTTCCAGTCTTAAGAGCTGTTCTTGAAAAAGAGCACTTTTTGTCAGAGCTCTCTCAGCCCCACCTATCTCCCAGGGTGTCTGTTGTGGGGAGGGAAAGGGAAAGGAGTTTGTAAGCCGCTCTGAGACACCTTTGTGTGGTGAAGGGCGGGATATAAATCCAATCTCCTCCTCCTCCTCCTCCTCCTCCTCCTCTCTTCTTCTTCTTCTTCTTCTTAAGAACATAAGAACATAAGAGACGCCAATGTTGGATCAGGCCAAAGGCCCATCCAGTCTCGTTCTGGACGAGAACCTTGCTTTATAAAAAGAACGGTAACAGAATTGAAGGTTTTTAAAAGCCCCAACTAGGTGTCTAAAAAAAAAATGGTATTGATAGCCCACGGGCATAGATTAGAGGTCCCCAACCTTTTTTGAGCCTGCAGGCAATTTTGGAATTCTGACAAAGAATGTGGGCGCAGCCCTAAAATAGCTGCCACAGGCGGCAGAGCCAGCCACAAATGGCTGCCTTCAGTCATGCAATGAATATCCTACTGCTGTGGTGGCAGTAGAAATTGCACAGCCAATCAAATCTCCAATAGTCTATCAGAAGCCTTGCTGGGCAAAAGCCCCACCTAGCTCCGCCCACTTCAGGTTTGCCAGGACCCTCCCATCAGGGGATGGGGAGGGATTACCAGGAGCAGGAGAACTTACCACGTACATGCAGGGATGTGTGGTCCATGCAGGGATGTGTCTACATCACGGCCCACGTGACCTGGAAGTGACGTGATCACATCAGGGCGATGCTCTGGGGTTTGAGCAAAAACTCTACGATCGATTTGGCTTCTACCATAGAGTTTTTGCCCAGATATCAGAGTGTTACCCTGACTCCATGATATACCTTCTGGGTCTTGTGGGCGGTGATGTAGACAGGTCACTGCTTGTCAGTTGGACCTCCCTCTTTTCTGGGGTAGTTTCCCCCTGCCGGCCAGCTGGTTGGCGGCAGGGCAGTGGGGCCTGGTGGTGTGGGACCCCTCTCCTCCACTGGGGAGTCTGACAATCCTAACCCACTTTCCGATAACAATTGGTGGACGCCAGGAAAGGTGTTTGCAGGCACCGTGGTACCCACGGGGCGCAGTGTTCCCTCTAAGCTGAGTTAGTGTGAGCTAGCTCACAGTTTTTTAGCCTCCGGCTCACACATTTTTGTCTTAGCTCAGGAAAGATGGCTAATTGAGGGCTCCAGAGCAAACTGATTTATACAGCAGCCAAATCACTTGCTCACAACTTTGATGCCGGTAGCTCACAAAATAGAACTTTTGCTCACAAGACTCCACAGCGTAGAGGGAACATTGCACGGGCACCATGTTGGGGACTCCCGGCATATAGGATCTGGTTGGGAAGCCCACACAACTTCAGTTACGGGCAAAACCTTCCCAATTTCAAGGTATGAAAGAAAAGTCTAAGAATTGCGGCAACCTCCTTTATTCCAGTCCATTAAGCTCGGGACATGGAAAAACTAGAGGGAGAGAGAGATAAGCAAGCCGGGTAATTCCCCCTTTCTTGTTTGTGGAACAGAAGGTGGTCATTGAGATTGTGTTTTTAAACTCGTTGTGCTTTATAGAATTCCACCACCCCCTTC